>NW_017307356.1:328551-353691 GCF_000935625.1 Nanorana parkeri
GGGGGGGGGGCAAAACAAATCTTGCATCGGGGCCCTTTGTTCCTTAGGAAATTTAAATTCCAAGGCTGAATACATCTGAATGGGCTGAGGGAACACTATGGGGTCTATTCACAAAAGGGTGAAGAGTTTGGAGAAGGCAGGAGAAGGGAACAATCTAGGACAACATAGCTGAACTGGAAAGTGAGCTGAATTGGAGAATTTTTCCAAATCGGCTATTTTGTGCTAGATTGTTCACTTCTCCTGCCTTCTCAATACTCTTCACCCATTTGTGAATAGACCTGTATGTCAGGACCAGGCAGAGGTAGATGGGGTGGGACAAAACCCAGGACACAGGATGGGAGGGACGGTTTGAAAGAAGGTGGGATTGTCCTGTCAGGTCTGAGACATTTGGCAACAATGTTATATACACACACAAATATATATACACCGTAGAGTGAACTGGATGGACCTGCGTCTTCATTCAATCTTACCAACTATGTTACTATGATACCTCGTTTTGTTCAGGACAAATGGGGCCTTTATTTGGTGGCAAATGTTAATGTTTCACCAAAATAAACAAAAATGTTCTCCCACTTCTGATGTTCATGACAATACCACATGTGTTTACATTTTTTGTTCTTTGTGCCCGTAGTAGGGCCAGGAAAAATATGGAGCACTTTCCCTATTGTTTTCTTTATCCTACATAATAACTTTTCCTTTTCAAAGCTTAACTGATCATTGGTTCGACCTCATCTGGAGTACGCGGTCCAGTTCTGGTCACCAGTACTAAGAAAAGATGTCCTTGAGCTGGAAAAAGTCCAGCGGAGGGCAACCAAACTAATTAGGGGTATGGAGGACCAGAGCTACGAGACGAGGCTACTCAATTTAAACATGTTCACATTGGAGGTGAGGAGATTAAGGGGGGATATGATTTCCATGTATAAAATGTTCAATGGTGGTAGCAACATTAGCGATAAACTGTTTAAAATTAACTCCATTACAAAAACTAAAGGCCATAACCTAAAATTGGTGGGAAAAAAATTCCAGCACAAGAGGCGAAGGGGGTTCTTTACAGTTAGAGCGGGTAGGGTCTGCCACAGGCAGTGATTTCAGCAAAAAACATGGAACTGTTCAAGAAACATTTGGACGATTTTTTAAGGGATACAGGGGTACAAGTACTCCTAAGAATGAGATCCTAATAGGTTGGACTTGATGGACTAATGTCTTTATTCAACCTCAAATACTATGTAACTGAACAAACTGAAAAGAGAAGCTGATTGGTTGCCATGGGTGACTGCCTGAGATCCTGTCTGCTCCAATTTTGATAAATTCCTCCATTGTATCTTCTTCTCACAAAGAAGAAACACCAATGGGGCGGGTTCTCTAACTTGTGATCACCATGATTGGTTATCACAGTGATCACATGATCAGGAGTCGGTTCTACCTACCTCTGATCGTTAATAGGAGAAAAGGAACTATCAGTAACCGCTGTTGTTTGTTAACTAATAGGAGCTCAATTACACAGAATGATGGCACAAGTGGGGAGTCATCTGAAACAAGCGGAGAAGTGTAGGACCCTTTGTAAGGGAGGTCCGCCTTGTCGTTGCCAGGTAATGCACTTGTCACTTTGAGCCCTTAAGCATAGGATGTAAATAGACAGGTAGGTAGAGTCAAGGCAGGAGAGTTGTGCCCCTGAAGTGAGTGGAGAAGGGTTCCTTGATAAAATAGGCAAAATGGGACTGCACAACGCTCCATGAGGACCCCCTAGTGAGGAGATGTCTTCCATAGGAGAGAAAGAGTTCCTTGGGAGAGTCAGGCTCAGAGTATCCTCTACAGGAGAGAATAGTCCGCAGTGCAGGGCTGGCAACGGCCCCACCAACATCGGCGGTTCCAGGTGGAGGACCGTCCCTCCAGCTGCTCTGGACCTGCCTTGGACCTTCCACATTACTGGATCCACCCTCACCACAGGACACCCCCTCAACCTATTTCCGTGGTTTCCAGGCCCAGTCTGGTTGTGCCCATTCCACCTTCCTCCACCCTGGGTACACATGCCCTTGGTCCATCCCGCACCCGTGCCAAGCACTTGTTGACCTCACGCTAAAGGGAATACCTCACTCCCCTCCTGATGAAGCGCCCCATGGCGTGAAACGCGTTGAGCCTACAAGCATTGCTCCTCAAGCATTGCAAGCAATACATCACCCCTCTAAGCATTGTTCTTTCCACCCGAGGTTTATCAACATAATCAATCAATATTTGTTTCTTTTGAGTTGCCTATGATGTTGTATTTCACATGTATAGATTCATGATCATCCAGGCGAACCTCGATTGTGGTATATAGGGGGTGATAGGAGGTATTTTCCTCTGAGGTGTTTCTTTTCACATTTTTCATGCATAGTAAATGCTTATTAAAGAAATATATATTTGTTCAATAAATTTATACTTTTTATATACTTGCGAGACTGAAGTTTATTGGACTTGTTCTTTCTGGAGCTAGCAAAAAAACCCCATCTTTCTCTGTCCTTTTCTTATTGCAATTTAACTAGTGGTTGGCCTCCAGAGAGGAAGGATCTGTGCATCACAAAATATTTTTCGCTTCTACAGGAGAGAATACTTGAGCACTAGAGTTACAATGAGAAAAGGAAAATGTCTTATTTGATTGTTTTGTATTGTATTGCTGTGCTGGAAAAGTTTCTGTTTGATACCCAAATAATTGTTTGATTTATCCATTTCTGGAGTAAAGATAAAAGGTGATCTGCATAGAAGAGGGCCCTGTCTGTACAGCAGGGGACAGGGCTGTGCCTGGTGTCCACCTTTTGTCCTAGGACAAGGTAAAAGTGAGTGCTGGAAGGTACACTCAAACACTCATAGGTTCTGCCTGGGTGACTTGGGGGCCTACAGACTTGAAGCCTATGTATTACGGGGGAGAGGACAAGACATGTAGAAGCGATCTGATGTAAATTGTATGTGAATTGAAATGTCTGATCTCTGACAAAAGAGAGGAATAACAATAACAAATCTGAGGAGGATCAGACCATATGAATGGCACAGAATGGATGGAATGACGTCTTACTCACCAAGTTTCATCATGTTTTTGGCTGTTGCTTCAGGACAATTTTCCCTTAAGAATCCCATAATGTGGCCATTCCATCTCATTGGTGAAATCCCCAACGTACCGGGATGGTGGGACCTCGTATACTAGTTTACAGACCTTCTTGTTTGTGCCTCAAGAACAAAAAAACGAATAAAATGACCCAAAACAGAGACAAACTTCACATATAAACAGTGAAAAAAGAAAAATCATCCAAAGATCTCTAAGAAAAAGGGGGAGGGGATTTAATAAGTGATAATTAGAGGTAATAAAAGGCTTGTCAAGAGTTAAAAACACAAGTTGTGTCTTCTATTCCTTATTAATGTCACGGAGGCATCTTGTGGAGTTTGTGGTTATGATCTGATGACAGGCTGACCTCTTACATATTGTGGAAGATTCATTGTACTTGCTCTAACCACCTTCATATTCTGAAAGCTTGGTTATCTCTCATGTTAGATCAATAGGAGATATGGAACATTGGGTTCCCCGCCACACCAGAAGACACAACTATTGTGCTTGCTCCTCCCACTGCAGGGTGACATAGATTGGAACCATGGAGGTCACCATTATCACACACAAGGTTATAGAGGTGGTGGAAGTGTCTGTAATATGTACTGTATTTGTTGTCCAACAACCAACCATCAGATTCCAACCTTCAAGTAAAAGTGACATCTTGGTGATGGAAGTGTGACTGTGATTGGTGGCTCCGGGGGAACACAGACAGTTCATATTTTGTGATTTGATGACAATAAAAAATATTGCTGCAGAGAAAAGTGATATGGTCTCTGATGATTATATATTGTGACAGGACGGTGCCGTGTCACTGTAGTGATTAGTGTGTTTGGCGCCCTGGATTCTCGGCCAGAGGGGCTGAGAGGGTCCACAAAGCATATAGTGTTACAGGCAGGGAGCTTGGTTTCCAGTTCTTTCTGGTTTTTCTGGAGTATAACTGGAATCTGGGTCTGTGGACATTTCTAAGAGTCTTGGGCGGGATGAAATCTCCAATCTTGGGGCCAGGTGCTGCCAATTGCCAGGCCAGACTGTCTAGGTGGCTGATAACAGACCTATTAAGAGAGTGGACAGAGAGGAAGAGGCAGTCAATGGTGCAGGAGTACATGCAGAGCGTGGGAGACTGTGTGTATGTGACACATGAGACACTGACCTGGAGTCTGGCTGGAGAGGCCGAGAGGGCCTGTGGCACATGCGGTGTGTTTGGAATGGTCGGGAGGACCGTTGTCACACAGGGAGGTGTGAAGCTGCTGGGTGTCTGGCCATAAGCCGGCTGAGGCTCTAACCCTGAGGTGGGACATGATACCGGTGCTGAGCCAAATCTTGGATGCTGCTGGAAGATACACCCTGTGTATGTTTGTTTGCTGAAAAGAAGCAATTTAAGTTGTACTGTTTGGAAGAGAATAAAGTTGTTGTGTTCCCTAACCACCTTTCTAAGGATCCTTAAGTACCCTAAACGTTAGAATGGTTCCACCGTCTCTGTGTAGACGAACATGGAACACACCCTTTGTTTTCTCTTTTCACTCAGGATTATTCCATAAGAAGGTTCAGAGAGCAATGCTGATATGCAAAGTGCAGTAATCCCATCAACCAATCACACTGCAGGAAGTCTGAATGTAATCGTATGACTGATATGGATTCCCGGACTTTGTACATTGTTTTCTGTCGTATAAGTCTGACAGAGTTTCATCTTCACACTTCACTCTTCTGCTCCCAGCGATGGCGTCTTCTCATCTCAGTGAGGATCTGGAATGTTCCGTCTGTCTGAACATTTATACAGATCCTGTAACCCTGAAATGTGGACAGAACTACTGCCGGGATTGTATTGGCCGTGTGTTGGATACACAGGATGAGTCTGGAGGTTATTCTTGTCCTGAATGCAGAGACAAATTCAGCAACCGTCCTGCCCTTCAGAAGAACTTTACTCTGTGTAAAATAATAGAGACCCTCCAGACTACAAAGCGTAAACTGGGCAGATGCGGGATCTTTTGTACTCAATGTATTCACACTCCTGTACATGCTGTGAAATCCTGTCTGCTGTGTGAAGCTTCTCTGTGTGGCAACCACCTGAGAGTCCACAGCAAGTCACCAGAACACGTCTTATGTGACCTCACCACTTCCCTGGAGAACAGGAAATGCTCCATCCATTGGAAGATCCTGGAGTATTACTGCACTGAGGACTCTGCCTGTATCTGTGTGTCCTGCAGCTTGGCTGGAGAACATCGGGGACATCAGGTGGAGATTCTGGATGAGGCCTCTGAGAAGAAGAAGAAGAAACTGAGGAATGTTCTGCAGAAACTGATGACAGAGAGAGAGGAGACGGAGAGAAGAGTCCAGAGTCTGGAGGAACACAGGAGGAAAGTACAAGGAGAAGCAGCCGGTGAAACAGAGAGAGTCACTGCCCTGTTCAGAGACCTCAGGAGACGGCTGGAAGACCTGGAGAAGAGAGTCCTGAGTGACATCTCCAGGCAGGCAGAACGGATTTCCCTCTACATGTCGGATATGATCCGGGAGCTGGAAATAAAGAAGGACGAGCTGTCCAGGAAGATGCGTCATATTGAGGAGCTGTGTAACATGACGGATCCACTGACTGTCTTACAGGAATCATACACAGGTGACTTGTGTGATACTGAGGATGGAGATGATGAGGACAGAGAGAGACATGATGAACTCCTCCATGATGGAGGGGATCTGGATGTGGCTGGGATCTCACACACATTACACACAGGTATATCTGATATCATGTCTGGGGTAAATGTACAGGAAGGTCCAGACACACATGTCTATCCACATTCTAGTACAAAGGTCAAAGATCACATCACTGCTGAACTATACAGGCCATGTACCCAACCCACCCCCACCATACAAAACTTAATCATCCAGGCTGGAAGGCTATATTTTAGGGATGTACAGAAAACATTTGGGGTGTCGGGAATTACAGACATATTACTGGATGAGAACACGGCTGGTAATGATCTACATATATCAGATGACAGGAAAACTGCATCTTGGGCACCATATCTGAATCGCTCAGAAACTCCAGAGAGATTTCAGTGTTCTCAGGTGTTGAGCAGTCTGAGTTTCTCCTCAGGGCGACATTACTGGGAAGTGGATGTCGGGGGTCACAGTACTGGAGAGTCGGGATGTGTTACCCCAGTATAGAGAGGAGAGGAGAGCAGTCACCGATTGGAAATAATAAGAAGTCCTGGAGTTTGGAATGGATATTGTGGGGTAATCAGTACTCAGTGAGACATGACATGAGGAAGATCCGATTACCCAGCAATATCTCCAGTAACAGAGTCAGGATAGATCTGGATTATGAGGCCGGGCGGATCTCCTTTTATGATCTGTGTGACCCGATCCGACTCCTCCACACCTTCACCACCACCTTCACTGAGCCCCTCCATGCCGGGTTATGTGTATTTGGAGGTTGTATAACGATATTGGGGGGGAATCAGATGTGAGAAATCTGCCCAGAGACTGGTGACATCATAGGTCAGAGAATCTGATTGGTGGAATACTCAGCCAATAGGAGGAAGCAGTGGATAGGAAATGACATGGATGGAGGGGGAGGATTACTGCTGTCTGGGGGCTCCAATAGAGAGATTTCCTCTCACTTCCTGTCCTGGTTACAACGTTTTACCAGACAGGAAATAAAGGACTATCTACAACAGGGATACAGACAGAAATAAAAAGTATTTTCTGTGGTGGGGGAGGGGAAGGCTGGAACCTCTGTCAGGTTTTTATAAAAAAAATCCGGCACTCCTTACACACTATGGGGGGAATTTTCTAAGACCGGAGAAGACACAATATGGATCAGCTGAGCACAGGAGCCAATAAGATTCCATCTTCAGCTTGTTCAGTAAAGATTTGAAAATGAAAGCTGATTGGTCCACATTGTGTCTGCTCCGGTCTTAGTAAATTCCCCTCTATATGTAGTAAATCTGAGGTGTTAGTAGAATATACAATGAGGATAATAATGATTTGATCCCCTGCAGATTACAAAGAAATGGAAGGTCTATAATTTTTATCATAGGTGTATTTTAAATGATAGAGACAGAATATCAACCAAAAATCCAGAAAAATCACACGATACAAATATTATAAATTGAGTTGCAATTCAGTGAGTAAAATAAGTATTTGATCCCCAAGCAGAACACGACTTAGTACTCGGTGGGGAACCCTTGTCGGGGAGCACAGAGGTTAGACGTTTCTTGTGGTTGGTTGCCAGGTTTGCACACATCTCAGAAGGGATTTTGGTCCCTTTACAGATCTTCTCTAAACCCTTCAGGTTTCTTGGCTGTCACTTGGCAACTCGAAGTTTCATCTCCCTCCATACATTTTCTATAGGATGAAGGTCTGGAGACCATGACCTTAATGTGCTTCTTCTTGAGCTTTGTTGCCTTGGCGGCATGTTTTGGGTCATTGTCATGCTGAAAGACCCGTCCACGACCCATCTTCAGTGTTCTGACTGAGGGAAGGAGGTTCTCATCCAAGATTTTACAATGCATGGGCCTGTCCATTGGCCTCTCAATGCGGCAAAATCAGCCTGTACCTTTAGCAGAGAAACAGCCCCAAAGCATAATGTTTCCACCTCCGGGCTGGACTGTAGGGAGGGTGTTCTTAGGGTCATAGTCAGCATTTTTCTTCCTCCAAACACGGCGAGTCGAGTTTATGACAAATAGCTGAATTTTGGTCTCATCTGACTGCAGCACTTTTTCCAATCCTCTTCTGAATCATTTAGATGTTCATTGGCAGACTTCAGAAGGTACTGTACATGGGCCTTCTTGAGGAGGGGGACCTTGCGGGTGCTGCAGGATCTCAATCCATGGCGGTGTATTGTGTTACCAATGGTTTGTTTGGTGACTGTGGTCCCAACTGCCCTGATATCATTCACAAGCTCCTCCTGTGTAGTTCTGGGTGGATCCCTCACTTTTCTCATGGTCATCCTCACCCCATGAGGCGAAATCTTGCATGGAGCTCCAGACTGAGGGCGATTGATAGGTATTTTGCATTCCTTCTATTTGCCAATAATCGCTCCAACAGTTTTTTCCTTCTCACGAAGCTTCTTGCTGAGAGTCTTGTAGCCCATTCCAGCCTTGTGCAGGTCTACAATCGTGTCCCTAATGTCCTCTGACAGCTCTTTGGTCTTGCCCATGGTGGTGAGGTTTGACTGGGAGAAAGATTCTTTGGACAGGTGTCTTTATATACATAACAAGTTGTTGTTAGGAGCACCTTCTTAAAGTGACAGGACTCATCTGTGTACCACATAGCCAGTCTGTGGGAGGAGCCAGAATTATTGTTAGTTGGTAGGGGATCAAATACTTATTTTACTCGCTGAACTGCAACTCAATTTATAACATTTGTATCATGTGATTTTTCTGGATTTTTGGTTGATATTCTGTCTCTATCATTTAAAATACACCAATGAGAACAAATTATAGACCTTTCATTTCTTTGTAATCTGCAGGGGATCAAATCATTATTTTCTTCACTGTATAGTGATCTCTATAATGTAACAGAGCTCCAACCTGAGACATATACAAGACAAATAAAAACCTTTCTGGGGTTCTACCCTCCCTCAAACCTTCCAGTTCTTAGACTTTCTAATCTTTACTTTGTAACTCTTCTCTTCTAAATACAATTGTTGTTAGATTCACCATGGGACGTGTTTTGGGGGTTTATTGGTATTTTCTGAATATTTTAGAAATAAATGATATTTTAATCAGAATAATTTCTCTCGGATGTTGTGTCTATATGTGTGAGGTCGGACGGCTTTATCTATCTCATTACATATAAGCATTTGTTTTTTTGCGTGCACCACACTACGGGTGGGTTGGGGTCTTTTTGATTCCTTTAGTCTCTTCTCACCATCACCTGTACGGTTACAATGTCCCATTGGGTCCCAAACCCTACTCCATAGAAGCCATGGTTTCCATAGCCTGCACTGATGAAGGGCAAATAGCCTGTAACAGCTGTATGCAGACTGTAATACATAGTTCTATAATATTAGGCTATGGATATGCATCTGTCCAGTTGGGGTGTGAAGCAATGATTTGCGTGGCCCCGCCCATTGTTCTGGAATAAGGAATACTTCCCCCTTTTTTGGGGAATGAGACATGTGATCACCTTCTGTTCTAAGAAGACTTTACTGTGCAGTGATTAGAGTGAGGGGTTTATTTACTGCTTTAGTCCCATCTCACCATAATCTGTATGGATATACTGTACAGAGAAAGACAGAAATGTTGCACTGACTCCACCCACTATGGAGCTGATTTATAAATGTTTCACCCATTGTATCGCCGGGCAGATGCTGTTTGTATGATACTAGCGACATGAGATGGTGCTGAGGAACACAGGAAATCCTAGGTTCCTCAGCGCTATTGAGGGCAGAACATTTATAAATCAGCCCCTACGTATGCACTTTTACTAGGCTGCAATTTCAGAGGGAGAGACCAGGCCGGTATTATCATGAAATAAAAATGAGAGAGTATTATTTCAGAAACTAAAGCCAGAAATATTGCACCTTCCCTGCAGAGTATGTAAGCAGATTGATTAGGCCACATTCTAATAGGAAGTGGTGAGGCTGTTTTATTACTGTATAGACATAGAGCATGATTCACTCTGAGGCAAACATTAGGATTATTTACATAAAACAGAAGTCACCAACTTGCACAAGTAGATCAGTTGGCTGTGGACTGCATATTATTAGTGATAAAGGAGCTCCGGTTATTCTGATAGTTAATCCAGAGAAGACGTATGCACTGATCCTGCAGCCCGGTCAGTGGGATAGGGAGACATCCATGTAACAGCACTGTAAAGAAAACATAAAACCCGGCGCACAGATCTGAGTGCAGTATAAAAGTAACTGCTTAATAAAGGTAAAAAGTAATGTACAGGATATAAAAACATCTCGCCTGTCACACATCAGACAGAAGTCCGATCTCAGCTGCTGGTCCAAGATTGTTATCAGGATGGAAGGCAAGGGAAGAGAGCAGAGTCCAGTCCAGAAAGATCCCAGATCACCTTTGCTGGGAGACATAGATCTGATATGATGGCTGAGCGGTGCTGAAGCTGGTTCTCCTCAAGACGGGACCACATCTGCTGGGTACTTCTGGGTTGTGAAGTGCCAGGCGTTGCTGGGCAATGCGTTTCAGAGGTTACCCTCCTTTCTGGAGTGCACAGAGTCCTATATATAGGGAAGGGGGAGGGGGACATTGAGTGGCTCAGCACCAACTAGAGGAGAGAAACCCATAGTGATGGGAATGCATCATGATTTATTCTGAGGGAATTGGAAGGCATGATGATCATGTAATAGTCTCAGAGGCCTACTGGTCTCACAGTGGTCATGCAGCACAGGCATATTCCTCAAATCTGGGGAAAAGATAAGAGAGACTTAGTGAGGGAATATTTATTGCATGTATCTTGGTGAATATCAATATGGAGAGCAACATGCGTGTACAATGCACATGGATGCTAATGCATGTGCATACGTATACAACGCACAAGAGTGCAAATACATGTGGATAAAATTCAGGAAAATGTAGCAGTAGCAGGTGTGAGTATTTGGCATCATCCAGGGATTGCTAAGTGCCTACAGAATGTCAGGTCCTACAGAGTATCTGGATGATAAAATGAGAACATGAACTATAAAGAGTGTACAAAGTGGAATGTGCAGAACAACACCAAGACTCTCAGACATGTCAGTGACTGAGTGGGATGTCATAAAATCACATCATTATAAGATTGGAGTGATGTCTAGTTCCTCATTTAGTCCATTAGGGTTTAGTGTGTCTCATGTATGGATCCGGTATGTCTCCTGATTACAGAGTGTGTGAAATCTTTCGGCAGGGGACATGCTGCCCTGGATGGGTTCAGTTGTGGATACTGCTCGGCCTTCTGTAGATATATTGTGTTTTTGGCAAAATGTCTCCGTACATTGCGGTCCACAGAGCCCTGATCAATATATCGGCCATGTTGTCCCAAACAACAGTGTAGTGTCTTGGTAGTGCCCCCTATATATAGAAGACCACAGGGGCAAGTTAAACCATAAACCACAAACTCTGAGGAGCAGTTTATAAACTTTGTAATGGGATATTCTTTCCCTACACTGTCCCGTAAGGACGATTGCCCATGTGTGATGAATGCACATGTTTTGTCCCTCAATTTTTTACACTGGAAGATACTTTTCAGATCTCCATGAAAAGACGGGAGAGACATGTGATCCTTATCTCCTTTTACCCTGCTAGGAGCAATTTTATTTGCTATGTTTGGGGTCTTTCTAAAGATAATCTCAGGGTTCTTGGGTAGTTCCGGGCCCAGTATAGGTGCCACGATCTGGGATCAGGCTCAGAGTCCAGTAGCTGAAATAGCAGGCAAATTTGTGGTATAACAGGCCGAGGTCAGTAGCCAAAGGTATCGGGTATGAAGCAGAAGACGATGGGAGTAGTCGGTGACTCAATATCCAAAGGTCGGTACATGGGTAGCAGTATGAGCGGATTGTATCACAGAAGGAGCAGGAAGCAAGATATTGGCAGGACACCAGCTGGGTACAAGGAAGCCAAAACCTCAGGGAAAGAGGATCACGGGGATCGCTAGAGAATCAAGGGGTACGAGACACGGCAAAAGACTTGCTGCTCGCACCAAGAGCTACAAGTGAGGTAGTCCTAAATAGAGGAGGAGGAGTGCAGATTGGCTGCGGCCTTGTGAAACACCATAGGCTGACAGCCCAGCACCAGGGAGCAAAGGGAAAATCTGGCACGGATCTCCGCATATTGTGACATATATATATATACACACATATGTTGTTTTTATTTTTTAGTTTCAGGGGAAGGTGATGTAGGTAGATACGGGGTCTGGATCAGGGATTGAGGGCAATTGATGGAGGTGGGTGGCTTGTGGGGGCCATCAGCATAATCTTGCCCAGGGCCCTCTTAATATTAAAGATGGCCCCCGGCCTTCTGCACATAAAAAATAGCAGCTCGGTGCCTTCCATGGTGGTGCAGCACAGGCCATAAACTTGGGGAAAAGGGCCAACTCCACCAGCTGGAATGGGAGCAGCAGTTTTGCTAAACTGTCTTTCAGATGACAGGGATTGGGGTGATTGGGGGACAATTTGATCTTCCCTTCCAGAAGCTGTGGAAGAGACACCTACCTGGTCAGGGATGCTGCTGGAGATGGTGGGGTGGGGTTAGGAGACTTAAGTGAGGTTCATGCCTACACTTGGCCTTACTCAGCATGGCCCTAGGATGACTGTCTTCCCCGCATGATGTGTGGTAAGGTAAACCTCCCATACCCCTTGTCAGACTTCCATCCCGATCACTTGAGGCCGCAGATGTTGCAGGGATGCATGTGGATAATCTTGGAGAGTGGAGAGAGGTAGATAGTTTGGGATGAGAAGGAGGAGGAGTGCGGGCTTTGTGGTGCCATCTCGTATTATTGATGTGCTGCCTCCATCGAGCTTTGTGGTGGAGAATTATCTCTCATAAACGTGTCTTCTCATAAATGTGTCTTCTCATAAACGTGTCTTCTCATAAATGTGTCTTCTCATAAACGTGTCTTCTCATACACGTGTCTTCTCATAAACGTGGTACCCAAATGACTGGTACATACACCACACATGATTTAGCAGCACATGTGTGAAAAAAGATCCCAGAATGCTAAGCTATGTAGTCCTGCTCTGGAGATATTAAAGGCCTGTATCCATGGGGAAGTACCATCCAGAGGAATTGGATGACCGCTCCCTCTGCTCTGCAAGCTTCCCCTCTTACTTTCTCTATGTTCTTCCTTCCACCCCTACAGCCTCTTCTCCTACCTCCCTGTTGTTTTAGGCCCCCTGTTTTCCCAGGTTGGAATGTGCCATTTCTCCAGCCTATGGGTCTCCTTGTTCCCCTTTGTTGTTGATTGCCCCCATATATTCCTTCCACTTTCTGGATGTTTAGAGTTGGGGGATCTCTTGGATTGTACCTCTTTCAATCCTGTGTCCCACAATCCAGTCTACTATAGTTCTTATTGTTCCTAGGGAAATTGCCCCTGTACTCTTGCCCTACATTTAGAAGCCGTGTCAATCTATTCCTATTGGACATCTCACATCCTATGTGGTGACAGTGATACTCCCTATAGGATTTGCTTTTTCTTAATGATTCCATCCTCTAATCTCATCCCCTGGTGTGATCCATAGTGGTTCTGATTTCTGTGTATCCTGAAGGGACTCCTTGTTTAGATCCTCCCGGCTGATATCAGAAATCCTCCCAGGAGTCCATCATTATCCTCTTTCCATCTTCTTATCATTTGTAGACCTGTGCTGGTTTTCTTGCACGTCGCTCAGAATGTCCTGTAGTTTGCTGGACAGTCCTATATAGTCTGTTAGATCTTTACATAGTAAATGTTTTTCCTTTCTGGAGATGGAGCTGAGATGCCATACAAGGGCCCAAGTATGGGACACAACCAAATCTTTTTCACACAACTCCTCAGCTATAGATAATGAATATAAAGTACTACACAAGTGGTACATGACACCTAGTCACATCGCCCATGTGGTCCCAGGCCTCCCACCTTACTGACTTCATGGCTGTTCAGAAGAAAGGGACTTTCTATCACATATGGTGGACCTACCCGTCCTATTGTTCTGGGACTTTGGTCTCAGGTTTATAGAATTGTACTCACTCTTCTCCAGCATCTTCTCATTCCCATGAATCCATGGGATCCCATGAATGGCCAAGAAACAGACAATTGCCAAGGTGTGGCTACCTGGAAGCCACACAGCTAATGAAACATCTCCCCCCCTCTGAGTCTTGTTCTATCTCAACCCTACTCTCCTTCTATACTTTACCAGCTACTTCTTTCCTCGTCTTCATTTCTCCTGCTTTCAGCTGATGGGACCCCCGACTTTTATATTGAGCCCCATTTTTAGACCACTCTAAACCACAAGTTCATAGCCCAGGAGGTGCAATATTGGGAACTGGTTGGTATATCACCGAATGTAGATTTTCCTGATCTGCGGATGTCGTGGATTCATCTTCATCTCATATTTTCCCCGGATCTGAACCTCACCCCTCACTGTTTAGATGTCTTGGTCTGGCAGTATGTTGGTGATATTGTTTGTATCATATTTTGATGGTTATATAAATGATTGTATCGAGTTTGATAGAATATAGTGTTTCCTCTTTGATCGTACTTTTTGCTCCATTGGATAATTTATGTTGTGGGGGGAGGAGCTATATGGATGTGACTGAGTTCCATCTGATCTCCTCTGGTATGTATGTGTTTGGATGTGATGGAACAATTTTATGGGTTTATTGTGTGGCAGATAAGTTGCGCTCGGTCTAGTTGTGAATGGGTGTGAAGGTGATCTCTCAAAACCAATGGGGGGAGATCACCTTCAGATATCAAAATAAATATTAAATATAAAGTAGATGTCTCCACTAGTGATAGTGAATTAATAGTTGAAGATGCAAAGCACAACCCGGTGGTACTCGAGTGTATTGTATGTGTGTGGTGAGCTTTAGCTGGCTAAACAAATCAGTTATATTGAAAACATCCGTATAAACATAGTCATGAAGCAATAATATGTGAATAAACAATGAATAAAAGCACCTATATATAAATCCAGTGAATAGTTAAACAACAAGTGATACATTATAAAAAACGAAAAATAAAAAATTAATAAAAAGTAAAGTGCAGCCCAGTGCGCTCTAGTTCCTCTCAAAACGGGAACTACGGGGTTAATAGGCTCAAATCCAAATATCCTAAGCAGTCATTTCAGAGAAATTGCGGTTTGCAAAAAACAGTAATTACTTTCCTTATTTCCGTAATGTCTGAGTGGAAAGTTTATACGTTCAGCAGAGGGTTCCTCAGGGATGTCCACAGGAGTCCGTATCCGACCCCCCCCCAATGGTCCAGAGATTATCGAACAAGACTGTGGTTATAATGATCCGGCACAGTCTTTTCTCTCTTTGATTATTACTAATTTTATGGGTTTGTTTCCCCCTGTGGTGGTTCAGTTGGGGTTGTTTCACCTTTGTCTCCCCTTCTTCCCAGCAATAAGCCTACATTGAGCTTTTTGAGCCATACACTTTGTCACATTCTCACCATACATCATGACACCAGTAGGACGTGGTCATGGATGGTGGGGGTCATAGTTTGGCCTGTGATGAAGGATTTAAGAAGACTCCAGTCTCCATGATGCCTCTGTCCTGAGAGGAAGTTCTGAGGGCCCGGAGCCACGCTGCACTTTACAGAGGTTTACTGTAAAGTTATATCTCTGCTGATGTCACATGATCTATGTTCTTGTAGGTTTATATCTACACCTACACTACACCTATTATTACATATTTGAAGTTTGGACCCATACTAAGGCGTCATCTGATGTGTTGGGGGTTATCAGCGTTAATCATTACATGGGTAGCATTCCTCAGATATAATAGAGTACAATGACATAGAATGGACTCAGTCCTCTGCCGCTCCACCACTGTCCTGAAATCATTAGTCTGTATTATTTTTAAAACTGTCACATGACATGTATCAGTACTCGTATCTGTGAAAACTTGGACAAGAATTTGTACTCGGTCTGGAAAAAATGGTATTGATGCATCACTTATATATATTTATAACATTGTGTAGCGATAACTCCCCATAGGGAGCCGCTGTTTGCCTGGTCCACATCTAGTCGGTCTAGGGGTTGATTTCCAGCTGCACCCATTAGCACTAACCGCCCCCTCTTCTGGTGCCCATAAATGGACGTCCACTTCAGTAGTAGAATGCTAAGTAAACTGTTTATTGAACATCTTCTTAGGGAGAGAGGGTATAGGGGTTCTAGGTGTCTAGTGGTAACCATCATCAGCTCCAGACTCACCGGATCTTGTGAAAGTAGCTATGCAGCTCCACAATCCAGGAAAGAAACACCGACCCTGCTCTGAAGTCCACATAGATCCAGGGCACTTCAAGAGCCTGCACTGGTCCTGGTTCTTTTCCTCTTTCTATCCTCAGGCCTTCTCCTTGTTGGAGGCCTCAGGGAAACCTCTTCCCTCACTTCAGCCTATGCCCACCCCCAGGCCTCGGCCTAGCCTGGGGGGGCAGGCTGAACAGGAACCAGCACTAATCCATGGCTGGTCCAGGTGAGAGAGAGAGCACATGGCAGCTCCCACCCATATATGTACATTATCCCAGCAGGCACCACTGACTGTAAGAAACACAGTGATTAGCTGCTGTACTGTACATACATTACAGTGTCTCCTATTGACTGTCCCACAATATGACAGAGTCTCACTCCGCCCAGGGGGGTACAGACAAGTTTGGACACCTGAGATTAACCATGTAAGTGCTACTACAAATCCAGCCAGGCTGTCTACAGCCCCGGCCATCACTAAATGCAAAGTGGTCACATCACAAAAGGTGATGGGCACTACAATTGCATTCTCAATCTGATGTTGTACATTCATATACACTTATGGTAATGACAATCATGTGTATCATGTGTATATATATATATACATGGATGGCTTCATTGAAGAAGAAGAGAATGCTTTAAAGATGGCGTCCCCTAAAATGTCTCAATGCGTTTCACCCCACAGTGATAGGGGGCTTCTTCAGGAGCTAAACAGTTCGCTCAGTAGTTAGACACTGCATATATCACCTCCAACGCTCAGCTTATTTTACCAGACCAAGGACTGGTTATCTGCACTTGGGGGGGGGGAGGGGGCGGGCAAGAAGAGAAAGGCACCCCAGAAACCTTCAGCAGTCACAGCCAAGAAACCTCAGCCTACAATGATCTCATTGTCAAGTGTTGCAGGCACAAGCCAGAGGCTGGGTAGGCACACCTGCCCTACTTATAGTGAGCTTTGACTGCTTCTGCTATCTTAACTGATGCCTGGTGACACGCTAGCTTTTTAATGAAAATATGAATTAATAGAAGTCAAAGATTGTATATATTCATTCATTTTTTAGATATAATTTATTTGATTGTGTGCACCTCAAAAGCCATAGAATAGCTTCTTATGGTAAATACATTATACAGCAATGCAGAATGTCACCAGCTACAGAGGACTACAAATCCCAGGAATACATTATACAGCAATGCAGAATGTCACCAGCTATAGAGGACTACAAATCCCAGCAATACATTATACAGCAATGCAGAATGGCACGCACCATGTATAGAGGACTACAAATCCCAGCAATACATTATACAGCAATGCAGAATGGCACGCACCATGTATAGAGGACTACAAATCCCAGCAATACATTATATGGCATTGCAGAATAATAGTACATGGATTTGCTACATACTCTTTGCTGCTGCTTTGCTCTCGGGTGCTGGGCTGATGTCACTGCCACTGACTGTAGAGGGACTACACATCTCAGCAATATATTATACAGCACTGCAGAATGGCACCATCTATAGAGGACTACAAATCCCAGCAATGCATTATACAGCAATGCAGAATGGCATCAGCTACAGAGGACTACAAGTCTCAGCAATACATTACACAGCAATGCAGAATAATAGTATATGGATTTGCTACATACCCTGTGCTGCTGCTCTGCTCTGGGGTGCTGGGCTGATGTCACTGCCACTGACTCCAAGCTGTAGAGGCACTACAAATCTCAGCAATATATTATACAGCACTGCAGAATGGCAAGGGGCTGTAGAGGACTACAAATATCAGTAATACATTAAACAGCAATGCAGAATAATCCTATCAGTTATAGAGGACTACAAATCTCAGCAATATATTATACAGCACTGCAGAATGGCAAGGGGCTGTAGAGGACTACAAATATCAGTAATACATTAAACAGCAAGGCAAAATAATCCTATCAGCTATAGAGGACTACAAATCCAAGCAAAGCATTTTACCGAAAGGCAGAATGACACCGGCTACAGAAGACTACAAATCTCAGCAATACATTGTACAGCAATGGAGAATAATAGTATATTAGTTTGCTACATACTTTGTGCTGCCGTTCTGCTACGGGGTACTGGGCCGATGTCTTGGGCAGAGGATCTCAGGGGAGGATCTCAGGAAGGGTGTAGAGGTTCACTGCAGGGGGACATGTGCAGATGGTGGAATTGCTGTAAGCAGGCACCGCATCGTTCCCCAGAAGGCTGCCGCGAGGTCCTCAGAAAGCGCAGGACCTAAGTTAGCTGGATCAATTTGAAATATTAAAGTGCTGGTATCGGTTTTTAGTATCGGGGGATTTTCATGAGTACTCGTAAAAATGCCCAATATCGGCACCGATACTGATACTGGTATTGGTTCATCTCTAGTTTGAAGGCCTTTATAGGTGGCAAAAATCATGTGTACTACCTCTAGCTAGGACTCTGTCACCCAGCATGCTTTTAGGGCTCCTCATCCATGCCCAGTCTTGCTCCGCTCCCCTTCTGCTTCTTCTGTGAAGAGTTTGTAATGCAGAGTTCAGAGGTCATGGAGGTGAATTTATCAAAACCGGCGAAGATGGAATATGGAGCAGTAGCTCATGGCAACCAATCAGCTTCTCTCTTTCCTTTTTAATTGAACAAACTGAAGACAGAAACTGATTGGTTGCCATGGGAAACTTATCCAGAATCGGTGTACTCCAGCTTTCATAAATCACCCCTATAGTGCAGAGCTCAGTAGTAAGTAACGCATAGTGATGAGGTCAATAGTAATGCAGAGAGTAGAAGTCAGTAGTAAGTAATACAAAGTGCAGAAGTAAGTGGTGTAATGCAGAGTGTAGAGGTCAGCGGTGTAATGCAGAGTACAGACGTCAGAGGCTAATAATATAATGCAGAGTGTAGAGGTGAGTGGTGTAACGCAGAGTGCAGAGGTCAGTAGTAATGCAGAGTGTAGAAGTCAGTAGTAAGTAAAACAAAGTTCAGAGGTCAGTAGTGTAACAGAGAGGTCAGTGGTGTAATGCAGACTGTAGAGGTCAGCGCTGTAATGCAGAGTGCAAAGGTCAGTAATGTAACGCAGAGTGCAGAGGTCAGAGTTGTAATGCAGAGGGCAGAGGTGTCACAAAGAAGACAGAGGTTAGTAATGTAATGCAGAGTGCAGAGGTCAGAGTTGTAACGCAGAGGTCAGAGGTGTCACACAGAAGTCAGAGGTTAGTAATGTAACGCAGAGGTCAGTGGTATAATAACACAGAAAGAATAGAGAGTTACAGTGTACACAGTTGATGTGATGTGCTAATTCCGGTGCTCTGCAGTTTTGCCTTCTTACTCTTCTCCTCTCCGGGTGGTGGTGGGGGGCGATGTTGCCTGGAGTGATACAAGAAAGCACCCAGAAGCCTCGTTGTGCCCTCCCTGCATGACCCGCCCACCTGAAATGTTCAGGCAATGGTGGTGCTGCAGTTTCCCTCCCCGCCTATAGCAGATTAAGTGGGCCAAGGAAGATGCAGGTGGCTGTGGAGGGGCCCTGAACAGTGAACTTGGCAGCCACCAGGCTGCTGAACCACTTTCCCTCTTTGGCCGCTGCAGCAGTAGACTGGCTGGGAGAACAACGGTGGTCATGTTTTAGGGGCATCAGAGAGGACCCGGGGCAATTGCCCCCTAGCTAAGTTCACCATATCCTCACCATATTTCATGAGACCAGGAGGACGTGGTCATGGATGGTGTGGGTCGTAGTTTTGTTAACAGTAAAGGATTTAAGAAGATTCCATTCTCCATGATGCCTCTGTTCTGGAACATGTTCTGAAGGCCGGGAGCCACCCTGCAATATACAGGGGTAAATCTTTTGATTTGATTTGATCTATTTCCTTATGGGCCCTTTACTGTAAAGTTATATCTCTGCTGATGTCACATGATCTATGTTCTTGTAGGTTTATATCTACACCTATGATGACATATGTGAAGTTTGGACCCATACTAAGGCGTCACCTGATGTGTTGGGGGTTATCAGTGTTAATCATTACATGGGGATCATTCCTCAGATATAATAGAGTACAATGACATAGAATGGACTCAGTCCTTATGATGTTACACCCAGATGTAAGGATTGGTGGTGGAATATGGCTTCCTCTTCATCTCCTGCAGCCCCCTCCAGACTCCTTGGAGTAAAGTGCTGAGTTTTTATCATGGAGATGAGATGGATGTCCTGTATTTGTATGACTGGAGTGTCATCATGTTCTGCTTTGTTACACTTCATTCTCTGTTATACTAATCCATAGATCTGTACAATCTCAGACCCGCCTCCTGTTATCTCCTGAAGAAGTCGCCCTTTGGTCTCAGAAACATGTCGAGGATTTATGACGACCTTCCCAGTTTTCTTCTCTGATAATATTCTTTATAATATCCGGATTTGTTGGAGTTTTTGGATGTAATGATGATATTTGTCTTATACAGACCCCTAATCCAATATGGATTGGGGGTTATGCCACAGGAGAGGGGCTGGGGCGTGCAAGTGGCTGGTCTTGCCTAGGGCGCAAATTAGTCTAGCACCGGCCCTGGCTGTACATGGCATACTCCTGACCACAGCACTCTGTGCACTGGGCTGTACATGACACAATCCTGACCACAGCACTCTGTGCACTGGGCTGTACATGACACACTTTATAAATCTCAAGTTGGGCCTCATCTTGAGCATGCAGTGCAGTTTTGGTCACCAATCCTTTAGAAAAGATGTTCTTCACCTAGAGAGAGTTCAGAGAAGATGGAGGACCTGAGTTATGAAGATGACTGTGACGGACTCCCTGATACCCCGACTGGATATCTCCGTCTTCAGCCTATTCCCTGGGTGCTGAAACTAGAAGCGGTGACTATAGCATGGAAAGCTTACTCCAAGAATCAGACAAGACTGACTTTAGAGTAAAACATGAACTGCTTTATTGAGGCAGAGCACACAGAATTTATATCTGACAGGATCAGATAAGAGTTCATTGTTATATGGAACAGTTTCCTCCCCCAGACAGCTAGGTGCCGCATTGTATTGTCTTACTTAGAGAGGAGTTTAATCCCATCACGGTAACAATGGCCCCTCCAGACAACCTGCTGCCTTTATAAGAATGGTTCCCATCAAGTCACATAGTGACCGAATCTCTCCAGATAAAATAGTAAACTGTAAAATACCCCCAGCACACAAAGTTCTCCGGGGTAATAAATCTCTGCAGCCCTAGGTCCGTCACAATGTTCCCCCCCGTTCCATAGTCCGGCAGACCCGGCTAGATACACCACGGGTCAGCTTGGGGCTGTCCGGGAGCATGAGGCTTCATTCACAAGTCAGTTTGCCGGGAAAGACCGTCCGCGTTGCCGTTCTGCTTTCGGGCCGGTACTGAATAGTAAAATTGTAGGGCAGCAGGGCAAGACTCCGGCGCAACAAGCGTCCATTATCTCCAGAAACTCGATTGAGCCAAACTAAAGGATTGTGGTCGGTGAGCACCGTGAAGGATCTTCCATACAGATAAGGCTGCAATTTCTTCAAGGCCCACACCAATGCTAAACACTCCTTCTCCACGGCTGCATACCCAACTTCCCTGGGTATCAGCTTGCGACTGATGTAGGCCACCGCGTGTTCACTGCCGTCGTCTCCCACTTGACTCAGTACTGCTCCCAGCCCAAAAGTGGAGGCATCTGTGTGAACACAAAAATGTACCTCGGAAATCCCTATGCTACATTTTTCTGGCTTCAGGGTTAGGCCCGCAGCCCTGATGCAGTCTAACACGATACTCACCACGATAGGTGGAGCTGGTGTTCCTCCCAGGTGTCACTGTAGATCACAATGTCGTCCAGGTATGCACAAGCATAATCTTGGAGGCCATCGAGGAGTCGATCCACCATCCGCTGGAATGTCGCCGGAGCGTTCTTCATCCCAAATGGCATGACCTTAAACTGGTACAGGCCAAAAGGGGTGATGAATGCCGACTTTGGAATAGATTCCGGGTCCAGTGGAATCTGCCAGTACCCTTTGCATAGGTCAAGGGTAGTCAGGAAAGTTCCCCCGGGCGATGCGGTCTAGTAGCTCATCAACCCGGGGCATGGGGTATGCATCTGTCGTTGGTCATTAAGTCGTCGGTAATCTACACAAAACCGAGTAGTACCATCTCGCTTCGGGACCAGTACTACTGGGGATGCCCATGGGCTACTGGACGGCTCGATGACTCCTAAATCGAGCATCTCCTTAATCTCCATCCTCATACTCTCTCGGACTGCCTCAGGAACCCGATAACCCGCTTGTCTTAGAGGTGGCTGTCCCGGGGTCTCCACCCGGTGCACTGCCATGGTAGTGTACCCAGGGGCAGTGGAGAACCTGTCCTGACGTTGCCTAAGGACCAGCCTGACCTGATCCTGTTGCTCTGACCCTAGCTGCTCATCGAACCTCACTGCCTCTATGCCTACGCTGTCCCTAACCCGCTCTGGGAGCTCAGGAAGGGGAAGGCTCTCCGAGTCTTCCGCTGCTGGAGCGCAAATAGCGGCTACCTCCTCGGGCCTCCCTTGGTACGCTTTGAGCATGTTCACATGGAAGGTTCCTTGGATTCTTTCATCTGAACATTTAGCTACCAGGTAGGTAGTGTCACATATTTGCTGCACTAACTTGTACGGTCCTTGCCAAGCAGCCTGTAATTTGTCTGACTTGGTCGGCTTAAGGGCAAGAACTTTCTGCAGTCCCGAGCAGTGCGGTCATACCAGCGCTTCTGCCGTCCCTGTGCGGTCTGAAGGTTCTCGCGCACGATGTCCATAAGTTCCTTCAGCCGGTCCCTAAGCGACAAAACATACCCTACAACAGAAGTCTCCTCAGCCCCCTCCCCTCCTTCCCAGTGGGCTCTAAGCAAATCTAGAGGCCCCCTCACCCTCCTCCCATACAGCAACTCAAATGGGGAGAATCCGGTAGATTCCTGCGGCACTTCCCGGTAGGCGAACAGGAGGTGCGGCAGGAATTTCTCCCAATCCCGTTGAGTGGTTTCAAATGTCCGAAGCAGCTGCTTCAGTGTCCCGTTGAACCTCTCACATAGTCCGAATGTCCCCCGTTATCCCGGGCCAAAAAAACATGTGAGCCGGTGATGGGTTTTAGTGACACCAAAGTGCCCAGCTAGGGGAATATCATGCCCAATGCGGAGCAGGTCTCGCCGGTATTTCTGCGGCACAACCAACTGTCGCTTGGGCACATGATGAGACCCCCTCCCTTCGGTCACCCGGTACAGTAAACCCTGCTCCCACTCTTTCCGCTCCCCCTCTAATCCCCCAGGGTCAGTCCCTGCCCTCTCCCGGTAACCGGCCAAGGTGGGGCCTGTCAGGGTCTCCTGAGCAAAGTCAGTTGGGGAATCCCAGGGAAAAGGAGGTAGGGGCTGGTCAGGGATGGGTTCAGTAGTTCTTACCTGGGTCCCATCAACTAGTGCTCTTTCTACTCGTCTTGCCGGGTGGTCACAGGGCAAGCCTCCTGCAATATATCCACGGGGAATGAAGAAGATAGATGCCCCAAGTCATTCCCAAGTAGCACATCCGCAGGTAAGTCTTTAAGCACACCCACATCACGTGATCCCGTGCCCCAATCCAGGTGCACATGGGCGGTAGGGATCTGTAGCACCTTGCCTCCAGCCACCCATACGGCCACTGAGCGTCCTGTTCTTTCAGCTAAGGTGACCATCTGGGGCTGAATCAGGGTGATAGAAGCGCCGCTGTCTCTTAATCCCTGGGCTGGCTGTCCGTTGATCCACACAGCCTGGCGAGGATGTTGGCGATTGTCAGCTGCTGCCTGAACTGGGTTTGCTTCATATATATTACTCCGAATTCCTCAGCTCCCCAGTTGGCAGATGTTGGCGCCGACTCAAACTCAACAGAATGGGCAGCCGTTCTCGCCGAGCCGGTAGCAGGTCTAGTCCAGGTAGTTGGAGGTGCCCAGATGGTCCCTGTTTCAATAAATGAGGAACACCTTCCCCTTTTTATGACATCAAGATTTATGTAAACTAAAACAATAAAGGCAGAAATCATACTCCCTCCATTAAAATTCAGACTGAAAATGTATGTATCCGCAATAAAACAGTTCAGGTCGAAACCTATGTTGAGACCTGTGGGGACTAATGTTTTAGCTCTAAAGATCCACTCAGATTCCTTTTTGGCCAAACTTCTTTTCCAGTTCCCTCCCCTCCAATTTTTCTTAGCTCGTTCGATACCCCAAAATTGTAAGCCTGCGGGGTTCTTATTATGACATTTTTTAAAATGTAGAGAGAGTGATCTTTGAAACCACGTTTGATGTTGTATATGTGTTCTCTTACACGAATGGCTAACAATATATTGTAGGCCACAGGGGCACTGTAACCGATATATGACCCCTTCTGTGTCACATGATATAAAATCTTTAATGTTGTGGGTATCTTTTGTAACCGTTAGCTCAAAACTAGTTCTTTTTCTAGGATTTCCTTTAGTATGCATACATGCATAGCAATGTCTACATGAATAAAATCCTGTCAAATGAGGGAAAATTAACCCATTTTTCTTTTGGGGAGGATCTACGACACTTTTAACCACTCTTTCCTTCAAACTGGTGGTCTTCCTGTAAATAAATTTAGGTTTGTCTGGCAAAATGCCCGATAACTGAACATCTAGGTTGAGTACATTCCAATGTTTTTTAATCATTTTTTCTATGTCCTTATACTGGATATTGTAATCCATAATAATGGCTCCATTGAACTTATGTTCTTCCTCAAGGGGGGCTCTTTCTGTTCTTTCTGCTAAAATGCAGTTACGGTCCATTCTCGCCACTTTTTGGCATTCTTTATCTAAAAAATCTTCAGTGTACCCTTTCTGTAGGAATCTATTCTTAAGAACTTTAGATTGTTCTTCAAAATGCAAGTATTTTGTGCAATTAGGTCGCATCCTTACAAACTGCCCTCTAGGTATATTATATATCCATGATGGATGATGGCAGCTGGATGTGGGGAGATATCCATTTCTGTCACTATCTTTGAAAAAAGACTTCACCATTAACTGTTGTTCCTCAGAAAAAACTTCAACATCCAAAAAACTTAATTTGTGTTGGTCAATGTGGTATGAGAGACAAATATTTTTAGAATTTCTGTTTAGATAGGAGAGGAAATTTTCCAATCCACCTCTCTCTCTCCCTTCCAAACCATGAATATATCATCAATATAGCGTT
>NW_017307356.1:356737-368039 GCF_000935625.1 Nanorana parkeri
CTTTTTTGTATGTTACTCTCAGTTATAACATGTTTAGTATGTTGTTTTAATATTGAAAATGTCATGGCCGCCATTTGTTTATGGTGGCTACCATGACAACTGGTCTTAATATATGCGCTCGGTCAAGCTCCTGTCTCCACACCCCTGATGAAGTCACGCCCTTTGACGTAACGTACGTAGGGTGGAGTAGAGGAGCTGAACGATTTGCACACAGTGTCTGTGGCTGCTTACCAAATACCTCACTTTTATCTATGATATGTGAGTAGTATGCTTTTTTTAATAAAGTCTAGTATCCTTTTAAAGCCATCTGCACTACGAGTCTCCACTTTGTATTTTATTTGATGCATGGGCCATTCGGATTAATTGTCTGCTTCCAATTCCTGAGACTGCAAGAGAGTCTGTACCTGAGAGGAGGAAATCACTGGGAGGTGTTCGGCATCAGGTGCTTCCTCTACCTGGTTCGAATTAGAGGAACAGCGCATACAGACCCTGGTGGGTCTCTGCTAAAGGTGAGGTGCATTCCAGAAGATTTCTCTGTTGATGGTCACAGGAGACAAAGTCTATTCTACATCCAATGTTTTATCTTCTATTTACTTAATGGACTATTGAAGATCCGGGATCATGGACATTGTTTAACCATTTATTATTTTCACTGTGGTGCATGTTACACACACGCGTTTTTCTAGTTGTTATTTTTTGCACATTGCATCACATTGATTCACAGTTAATATTTAGTGCATCTGATTTTTCATTATGGATATTTTGTAGCAATTACATTTCACTAAGGTGCATGTTATATACATGCGTTTCTTCTTTGTTTTGCACTTTTTACACATTGTATCACATTACTCCAAGGTCAGTATCTACTATATCTGACACTTTTGCGGTCTCATTCATACAGTGCGGCTTTTACCATTAATTTCATGACTTGTCTTATTACAGCCAAATACATCACCTTTGTGTTCCTTTGTCTGTGAAATGTGCTAATGATATGAAGGGAAATTCCTGACACAACGTTTCCACAGATTATTAAAAGACCTTTATTCTTCCTCAGATATGGAGATTATTGTCAGGAATCCTCCCGTGTATTATCTGTGTCCTCTGTATAAGGATTCCTATGAATACGAGTCTCAGCCTTGCCCTGTGTAGGCGTGTACAGAACCCGTCACACTGGTTAAGGAGTGTCAGAGACTTTCACTTCCCTCTTCTGCTGTCAGCGATGGCGTCTGGTAATCTGAGAGCTGAGCTGGAATGTTCCGTCTGTCTGAACACTTATACAGATCCTGTAACCCTGAGATGTGGACACAACTTCTGCCGGGATTGTATTGGTCGTGTGCTGGATACACAGGAGGGGTCTGGAGGATATTCCTGTCCTGAATGCAGAGAGAAGTTCCAGGAGCGGCCTGCAATGCAGAGGAACATAACATTGCGTAACATTGTGGAGAATTTCCTGTCTGCTCAGCCAGATCAGGGGGAGTCCGGAGTCCTCTGTACTCAGTGTATTCACGCTCCTGTACCTGCTGTGAAATCCTGTCTGATGTGTGAAGCTTCTCTGTGTGACAACCACCTGAAAGTCCACAGCAAGTCACCAGAACACGTCTTATGTGACCTCACCACTTCCCTGGAGAACAGGAAATGCTCCGTCCATAGGGAACTACTGAAGTATTACTGCACTGAGGACTCTGCTTGTATCTGTGTGTCCTGCAGCTTGGCCGGAGAACATCGAGGACATAAGGTGGAGACTCTGGATGAGGCCTCTGAGAAGAAGAAGAAGAAGAAGAAACTGAGGAATGTTCTGCAGAATCTGATGACAGAGAGAGAGGAGACGGAGAGAAGAGTCCAGAGTCTGGAGGAACACAGGAGGAAAGTACAAGGAGAAGCAGCCGGTGAAACAGAGAGAGTCACTGCCCTGCTCAGAGACCTCAGGAGACGTCTGGAGGACCTGGAGAAGAGAGTCCTGAGTGACATCTCCGGGCAGGCAGAGCGGACCTCCCTTTACGTGACGGATATGATCCGGGAGCTGGAAATAAAGAAGGACGAGCTGTCCAGGAAGATGCGTCACATTGAGGAGCTGTGTAACATGACGGATCCACTGACTGTCTTACAGGAATCAGACACAGGTGACTTGTGTGACACTGAGGATGGAGATGATGGGGACAGAGAGAGACATGATAAACTCCTCCATGATGGAGGGGATCTGGATGTGGCTGGTATCTCACACACATTACACACAGGTATATCTGATATCATGTCTGGGGTAATTGTACAGGAAGGTCCAGGCACACATGTCTATCCACATTCTAGTACAAAGGACAAAGGTCACATCACTGCTGAACCATCCAGGCCACGCCCCTATCCCTCCCCCACCTTACAACACTCACACCTCCAGGCTGGAGGACATAATATTGGGGCTGTACAGCAAACATCGGGGGTTACAGACATATTACTGGATGTGAGCACAGCTGGTAATGATCTACTTATATCAGGTGACAGGAAAACTGCATCTGTGTCAGATAAGAAGCAGAAACATCCAGAAACTCCAGAGAGATTTCAGTGTCCTCAGGTGTTGAGCAGTCGGAGTTTCTCCTCAGGGCGACATTACTGGGAAGTGGATGTTGGAAGGTCAAAGTCCTGGAGAGTCGGGATGTGTTACCCCAGTATAGAGAGGAGAGGAGGTCAGTCACTGATTGGAGATAATAAGAAGTCCTGGGGTATGGGGAGGAGGTGGGGGGGTGATCAGTACTCAGTGAGACATGACAGGAAGGAGATCCGATTACCCGGCAATGTCTCCAGTAACAGAGTCAGGATAGATCTGGATTATGAGGCCGGGCGGATCTCCTTTTATGATCTGTGTGACCCGATCCGACACCTCCACACCTTCACCACCACCTTCACTGAGCCCCTCCATGCCGGGTTATGTGTAGCGGATGGTTGTATAAAGATATCTGGGGGGAATCAGAGGTGAGAAATCTGCCCGGAGACTGGTGACATCACAGGGCGGAGAATCTGATTGGTGGAATACTCAGCCAAAAAGGAAGCAGTGGACAGGAAATTGCATTACTGATTTATAAGGTTCTGCAGGCTCCGGGGCTTCACTACCGGGCTGCATGCTTGTTCCGGGTCAGTAACACACTAGGTAGTGTAGAGAGGATCGGGATGACAGTCCTGGAGCCTGCACCTTTAAGGTGTATCTATATTTCTCAGTTCTGGATGGAGTGGGGGGAGGATTAAAACCCCTGTCAGATTTTTACTGCTATCCGTGGCTCCAATAGAGAGATTTCCCCTCACTTCCTGTCTTGGTGACAACATTTTACCAGACAGGAAATGAAGGAAAATCTACACCAGGGACACAGACAGAAATAACAAGTATTTTCTGTGGTGGGGAAGGGGAAGGCTGGAACCTCTGTCAGGTTTTTATAATGAAATATCCGGCACTCCTTACACACTATGGGGGGGATTTACTAAGACCGGAGCAGACAGAATCTGGATCAGCTGATCACAGGAACCAATCACATTCCATCTTCAGCTTCTTCAGTGAAGCTTTGAAAATGAAAGCTGGAAGCTGATTGGTCCAGATTGTGTCTGCTCCGGTCTTAATAAATTCCCCTCTATATGTAGTAGGGATGCACCGATACCACTTTTTTAAGACAGAGTACGAGTACCGATACTTTTTTTCAAGTACTCACCAATACCAATTACCGATACTTTTTCTTAAAGGGAAAGGTCAAATTTTTTCTAAAGCAATACAAAATAATGATTTTAGGTCAGTTTCTTCATATTATGAAGAACATGAACATGAAATGAATATTTAGATCATGCCATTGCTAACTAAGGCTTGTATCCCCATAGTGGGGAAAATAGATGAGCACATGCCCAGAACAATTTATTGTATAGTGTGGCACAGCTGTATCCAATTCTGCATACCTGGCTTTATATTATAAACTTTTTTATTATATAAAGCCAGGTATGCAGAATTGGATATAGCTGTGCCACACTATACAGTGTTCTGGAGTCTGGACATGTGCTCATCTATTTTCCCCACTATGAGGGTACAAGCCTTAGTTAGCAATGGCAAGGTCTACTTATTAATTTCATTATTTAATGTCTTTTTCTTAAATATTATATAAAGTTAAACAACATTACAGGCATATATTATTTTTGTTTCATGTGCCCAGCCCCCATGCGGTGCTGCAGTACTAATAGAAAACGATTTTGTTTCTGCCTGGAGATCCGAACCATTTACATTACCCTTTATCTAATTTTTGTCAACCAGATCCGTAACCAAAACGAACCCTATATGCCAAAAAGATAAACCAGCTAACAAGAGTGGCTGGTTTAAAAAGGGTTAACAGAGGATCGGGACAAGTATTCCAATTACAAAAAGAGTTTATTAGATAAAATATCAGTTTTGGACATAAACATCACTAACTGGTTTTAAAAAAACAAAAAAAGCATGATATACAATTATACATCTTCAGGTATGCAGATCTGTTTGTATAGTACGCTCTCATTCATATATGCTAATCAGCTGACACCAAAGGATAATACGTTTCATATAAGTATTATACTTTGGTGTCCGCTGGTATCTGAAATACACGTATTAATCTCCAGTGGGAAAAACAAGTTACATTGTACCTCCTCCTTAAAAAATCAGTTTCTTTCCCACATGGTTTCAGCTGATTAGCATATATGAATCTTGTTGGCTGGTTTATCTTTTTGGTATGTATGGTGCTGCAGTACTAACCTGCTGAGTCGTCTTCTCCGTCTGCTTCAGCCACTCCGTGTCACAGCCTAGTCATCTGCATATTTTTTGTATCGGAGTATTTGCACGAGTACTCATGCAAATACTCGGTATCGCCGCCGATACCGATGCTTGTATCGGTATCGGTGCATCCCTAATATGTAGTAAATCCGAGGTTACATAGTTACATAGTATTTGGGGTTGAATAAAGACATACGTCCATCAAGTCCAACCCATATAGAGGTGTTAGTAGAATATATGTGTGGAAGCCGCACGGCCCCGTCACCCCTCCCCCCTCTGTATATTGGAATATTGATGAATGATTGTATATAGATATAATGATGGGATGGACTACAATCCCCATTCTCCCCTTCAGTCCCGGCACCTCTATGATCCTTATGGGGCAGAACAATGGTTACATTTCCTCTATGGTCCTATTCATGTGATAAAGAAAAATCCTTCTGATCTGCGTTACTAATGATGAGATGACATCACTAAGTGCTTCTATGCTCATGTTGGGTTCTTTCTAGAATAACAGGCTGACTTGCTGGAATGACTTTACAGAAAGATGTGATTAGAACAAATGGTTGTTCTCCGGATCCTTGGAATGTCTTGTTGTAGAACACAGTGACAGTTGGTCTCCTTGTTCTACAATGAGGTATTTGGGGGTCTGGAGGTGGGACAAGCTGATGAGGTGTTCTGAGATGACAGAAATGAATGTCTCTTGTAATGAATGATGTGCTGCTTGTACAAATTCTTCACTCAATGATGTCATAGGTCACATGTTTATGTTTGGGACGGTTCTCTATGACAACTGTCCAGGATTGGAGGTCAGATGAAGAGGTCAGATCCTTGGTCCGCCCGCCATGTCTAAGGATCTCTGTGTCTTCATCTCTCTACTTTCTCATCTTTACTTTTACTTTGTAACTCTTCTCTTCTAAATAAACTTTCTGAACCTTCACCGTGATTTCAGCTTGTTAGTTTCCTCATCACATCCCACAATATCTTTGTCATGAGTTGTCGTAGCGATGGAACACACGGGGCAGATTTTAGGTACAATCAGGACTTACTATGGTTAGTATTGTCTTCCTGAAATCATGTTTTCTATATATAAGACAGACATAATGATGAGGGAAGGCCACCCGCCAAAACTCCCAGGCCAGGCAAGAAGAGCATTCATCAGAAATCCACAAGAACCTCAAAGACGGCACTGAAGGAGCTGCAGAGATCCACAGTGGAGATGGGAAGATCTCTCCATGGGGCTCTCCACAGAGGGGGGGTTTATGGAAGCGTGTCCAGGAAACCGCCATGGCTAAAAGGAAAAAATAAGAATCCACATTTGGAGTTCACCAAACAGCATGTAAGAGACTCCCCAAACACATGGAAGAAGGTGCTCTGGTCAGATGAGACTAAAATTTTGCTTTTTGGCCATCATGGGAAAAATGTATGTGTGGCACCAAACCAACATTTCCCATCACCTTGAGAACACCATCCCCCATAGTGAAGCATGGTGGTGGAAGCATCATGGTGTGAGGATGCTTTACATCGACGGGGGCTGGGAAACTGGTCAGTATTGAAGGAAAGATGGATGGGTCATTCTTGAAGAAAACCTGTTTCAGTCTGCCACAGATTTGAGACTGGGACATAGGTTCACCTTCCAGCAGGACAATGACCCCAAACATTATTATTATACAGGATTTTTATGGCGCCAACAGTGTGCTCAGAGCTTTACAATATAAGGAAGACATCACAATCACAAAACAATTCAAGACAAGATGGTGAGGAGGGCCCTGCCCCTGAGGGCTTACAATCTAAAAGGGAGGGGCCAGTGGTACATGAGGCGGTAGCTGTGTGGAGATGAATTGTTTGAGAATGTGATGGTTCAGTGTTTAGTTTGAGGTGGGATATGGTACAGGGGCACAGTGCAGGACATGGTACAGGGGCACAGTGCAGGACATGGTACAGGGGCACAGTGCAGGACATGGTACAGGGGCACAGTGCAGAACATGGTACAGGGGCACAGTGCAGAACATGGTACAGGGGCACAGTGCAGAACATGGTACAGGGGCACAGTGCAGGACACGGTGCAGGAACATAGCACGGTGACACAATTCTACTGGTGTATGGACAGTTTTATTTACACATGGTCTTAGGATCAGGATTCCTGTAACAAAAATGTTTAATTAGAGATTGTTGAATTTTTACAAAATTGGTATAATTCTGACCCAGGTAACACCTACTATTATGTCATGACAGTAGTGGATTGGGACATTGTACCTGACTTTAAAAAAAACTGTCCTTTTAAAGGAAGCGTACATTTTCAGTAAAACATTGATTCAGCATCTCCAGTATAATGTTAGCAAAAATAAAACCTATCAAAGGTTTTTTCTTTGTTTAATCTGCAGCTGATACAATTATCTTCACTGCTAAAAATTGAAATGTTGCTTCATTGCAACCACGGCAACACCACTGGGTGTCCTATATACTGTCTGTGTAAAAAATGTCCGCAGAAAACCTCATGTCCTGCCTGTGGGTGGTGTTGGGTGAACGTGCTTGGTTTCGATGCGCAGATATATTTGGTAAACGTCTCCAAAAAGCCACAAGTTGTGAACTAAAATTTGAACCCTCATTGAAGACAATGGGAGGCAAATTTTGAAAATGAGTTCTGTCAATTCATAGGCAAGGTATTGTCAAAGAAAAGGCATTTGGGGGGAGGAGGAGCTAGGCACCGCCAGTGGTAACATGCACTAAGGTGAAAAAACAATAATAAAAATACAGTTGAGAGGGGAACAGCAATTTTAATATAAAAAAATTAAATAACATGCTTAGGGGATGCCTTAAATCTGTATGTGAAGTGCCCCCTCCCCTTCCCCGTACAATGTACTCCAGCAAAAGTGACATCTACAAAGAAAAAAATAACTCTGCTAACAAAACTAGTTTCCATTACTCACCAGAATTCATAACTTTGGACCCGGGGGCGCTACATTAATAACAAATATAAATGTAGATGTATCATAAAACGCGGGTCACGTACAGTACATACCATGTACCCCTGTCCTAGGAGGTACAGATGGCCAGAGACACACACATTGCCACTTCTGAGGGAGTCATACATTACAGTTATGTCAAACCTGGTATTTATAAAAACCCAATTTCATAATGTACACTGATCTATGGTTTATCAGATGGTAGCATGAGGGTGAAAAAAATATGGCTGCATATAGGAAACTGACATTTTGGGAGGGTCAGGTGAGGGATCATAAAGCTCTTCAGTCCTCCAGTCTCACCGACCTGTGCCTTTCTGGTTGGGTGGATGCTGGTTCATCGATGCCATATAGAAGGCCAACATAAAGCTGTTGCACAAGGCAGCCTGAGCTCTCCTTCACCATCAAGAAAAGAATATCTGCCAAGAGACTTCTTTCCAGAGAGACAATCTCGGTTGCATGTCATGCTTCATTGACTGAACTCTGATTGAACTCTGACTGGACTCTGCTGGAACCCATAGAACCCAGGACTGTGCTAAGTTACAGCATTATGACCTTTGTGTTTGGCTCTTGTATCATTTGTCTCTTTTCTGTATATTTTCAGCAGCATTTTTCTTTAATAAAAACGATCCCTTAAAATCATTAAGCTTATCTCTACGCTCTAAAAAGGAATCTAAAGTCTACCATATTGTAAAATCTGTCATATTCCTGTCTGATGGTACAGTGAGCATCAAAGGTCTGAATTGTCACAGAATTTGCTGGGAACGGTGCATGTCCCATTAAAACATGTGGTGGCAGCTATTGTTTGGTGTAAAGTGTAAACTGTGGAGTTATCCAAAAACAGTGACCATCACTCTCTGTCTGCTGGCCTCAGATTCTTGTCCCGCAAGCTGGGTAATCTCTTTGCAGGGTGAGGCTGAGAGTGGTATAGTCACACCAATGCCCTCCTGAAACATACCTGGCCACTTGTTATCAAAATGGGGAAAGTACCCTGACAGATGTTTTCCCTGCAAAGGCATCATGTTGGGCTTCTTCCCCACAACTTTGGCCTTGTGGTTGTGTGGGTCTATGGGGGTAGCAGCTATCTGGAACCCCCTATAAGGTAAAGGGCCCCAGGATATACATGGATAGGTAGGAAGTATATAGTATGATGCCTGCCCCCCCAAAAAAACACACTGACTGCCGAGATAATCCATAAACAAAGGGGCTAAGGTTCCCGGATAACGTCATTGACTCAACATAGTTACAAAGTATTTCAGGTACAATAAAGACACAGGTCCATCAAGTTTAACATTTGTGTGTGCTGTGTGTGTACATGAGTCCCTGTGAGGTCTGTTTTTTAAGAGTACCTGTACCCCTGTATGTACCTAAACATGTGCTTTGTTTAATAAAATACTTTGTTACTGTGTACGTATATTTTTGGGGGTTCGGTTACCACAGGCGGGACAGATTTCTGGTGACTCCCTTATTTTAAAGGGGACTTCAATGCTCCTATACAGCCACCTGGCCAAGGCTGTGGGAAAAAGGCCACTGTCGTTATTGATGGGGATTAGTATGGGACATGGTACCTTTGCACGAGAAGGGGGCCTCTGGCAGGGTACCTCCCATGTTGAGAGCATGTGGCCTGCTATGGTTCATGGAGGGCTGAATGTCACCTCCTCCCTTTCCTGGCAAGCCAGAATGCATGCTCATACAGGTGAAACTCGAATAATTAGAATATCGTGCAAAGTTCATTTATTTCACTAATGCAACTTAAAAGGTGAAACTAATATGAGAGAGACTCGTTACATGCAAAGAAAGATAGTTCAAGCCGTGATTTGTCATAATTGTGATGATTATGGCTTACAGCTCATGAAAACCCAGAGAACCCCAAATCCACAACCTCAAAAAAGTAGATTATTACATGCAATCAATAAAACAAGGATTGTACATAGAACAATATCGGACCTCTGAAAAGTACAAGCAAGCATATGTACCCCTTTTGCAGCAATTACTGCAATTACTTTTGCACAATATTCTAATTATTCGAGTTTCACCTGTATATGTGTCTGGTATTTATTTTGTGGGAGGACCCCATGCTGTTTTGTTTTTACTTTTGCATGGAGTCATTGCATGGGGTTTTGTTCTGATATATATTTTTTTCCATGGGGTTGTGCCTCACAGCTTATATCAGAGCCTCATCTAGGATAAGGGTCTGGTATGGGTGATGAGGGGGATGCCAGCTGCTTTATTTACAAGCGATATGAAGTGGCTGGGCAATGGTATTAGTTTCTCTTCATAAATGTCAAGTAGTACGTTGCAGTTACACCACTTAACAGGCAGGTTTAAAGCACCTCCTAAGCATGTTATCTAAAGGAACTTTTCATTTTGACCTTGGCCTTTAGGCATTCTTAGAGCTGCTCCCTCCACCTCCAACTGGTGTTTTCCTGGTAGTGCCCATCCCCCATGCCCTTTGTTTGACAATCAGCCATAAAAATGACCTATTAGCTTTAAAAAAGGCTTTGATTACTGTCAAGATAACCCGCTAACTGGAGTGGGATCCCTCATTTGGTTGTCTGGTGGGGCACCACTAGAGGAAGAGCAACTAGAGCAACTATTTAGAGCAACGATTGATTTTATACCGTGCTATGAAGATATGGGGAGCGCATAAAAACCTTTCCCCGGCTCTAGGAGCTTGGTGTGTTAAAAACTCTTTTTTCTTTACTCACTCAAGTTTAGCTGTCTGGACACAGACAGATACAAATCTGCCAAGAGTAATGCATAAAGAAGCGCCAGAGATTATCATATATAGTCTCTTAGACAGAGTTGGTGTATTGGCATCTATGCAGGAAGCAGCCCCAAATACAGTCAGGGAGACTGGAGACACTATAAGACAAAACAAGAGAGGGGCACCTTTTCGTAGTGCAGATCAATTTTATTTTTCAATTAAAATGAAGATAAGTAAGTAAATAAACTCACAAAAGTGGAAGATCACAAGCATTAAGAACAATATGAAGACGAACCCAAAATGGTAGCAGTGACAGTCTATCAGATGTGTCCAATGTGCAGATCAGTGTACAAGCGTGTTGACGCGTTTCCGGTCAGACAGAGACAGTGTAAACACTCCACTCGGTTTTCCGCAGCTCTGATTGGCTGGGAGACCGAGGTGACTGGCCAATCAAAAAGACCAGATTCTAATGAGGCCAATGTAGCCCATCCACTCTATCGAGCCGCATCCAATCAGGGGCTTTGTCTCCGCTTATAATCTAAGTAGGGACGAGACGGAGGGGGCGTGCCCCGGAAATGCGTCGACACGCTTGTACACTGATCTGCACATTGGACACAATTGATAGACTGTCACTGCTACCATTTCGGTTTCGTCTTCATATTGTTCTTAATGCTTGTGATCTTCCACTTTTGTGAGTTTATTTACTTACTTATCTTCATTTTAATTGAAAAATAAAATTGATCTGCACTAGGAAAAGGCGCCTCTCTCTTGTTTTGTCTTATACAAATCAAATCTGCCATATAAGCTGGTGCATTTAAGGGCAGCCAAATGGTTCCCAACCACTTTTTGAAGTTTTCCTTTGAGATAGAA
>NW_017307356.1:368054-384797 GCF_000935625.1 Nanorana parkeri
CTGACTGGTTTGCTAGAAAAAAACACACACACACGGATCCCTGTCTGGCAGATGTGATAGCTTCCATGGACTGATACTAATCTGTATGCAATCAGCTGCGACACAATGCAATGTCAGACAGAATAACAAGAAGCCTACCACGGAGTATACAGATACTGGTAACACAATGCAATAATCTCTCTAGAGGTATAGATTCTTAGCTTGGTACATGGAAGCTGCTTATTATTTTATAAAATATAATATCCCTAAGTGGGCAGTACATAAAATATGTACAAAAGTAAAGATTGCAGGAAAGGAGGTGACAGAAATGTAGCTTTTTGCTATAACATAAAAACATAAATAAAAATACTGTGTGGACAATATTGTTTTATCACAATGGCAGGAAGTTACTGAAAATTCTGTACATACCATGTCTCTCTTAATTACAATGTTCATCTCATGCTACTTCATTTATAGAGGTATTCACGTGGGATGAACTCTAACCCTTTGACCAAGCACCTTTGGAAGAGCTACTACCTCACCTGTGGTAATGGGTTCTGACCTCCTGAAGAGGCCATAGGTTATGCGGACCAGCCAGACCACAGTTTGGGTCCATATGAAAGTTTTCTTCTTTACCTAGAGCCTTGTTTTTTTATCAGGTGGGTCATAACCCAAAAGTGGGTCGCAACCCCATGTTCAGTGGGTTGCCGCATGCTTTCCATTTTTCTAGGGCAGAGGCTCCTCTGCTTCTCCCTAGCACAACACTGTTCATTTTCGTGCCAAGCAGACACTCAAAATATACTGCCCGGAACCGAGTGTCAGCTTGAGGTGGGATGTGATGGGGCTATGGTCACGAGGGAGCTCCATCCATAGATGCATTGCTTACAACTCCCTCACGTGTCCTGTAGAGGTGCCTGGACCGGAGTGATGTCACATTCTGGTTCCCGGCACCTCTACAGGGCACTCAAGGGAGCTTTACATGCAATGCACATATGGATAGAGCTCCGTCACAGCACAGCAGTCCACACTGGACCCAAGGCTGAGGATCCCCTCCAGTTCTAGTAAGGTAGGGAGACTGGGTGTGCCAGAATGTATGAGATTGTGTCTGTGTATGTATGTCAGTGTTTTTGAGGGCCCGTTCATACTAGTACAGTGCATTAAACTGTATCTCTGGTGTGGGAGGTGTTGTGCGTTGCCATTCATTTAAATGCTACCCCAAAAGCCCCTCCCACCCACAGTTCCTATGCCTGCACCGGAATGTGCGGTACCCTAGTGCTGTGCGTTCCATTGCAGTGATGACCGAGGACAAATGTGGGTCCTGAGGTTACACAGATTGAGAACCACTGACCTAGAGGAATTAATCCAAACACCACAGATTTCATCAGTTAGAGCCACAAAGGAAGTGAGTAATAGAGGACTTCCTCTGCCAGCTTCTGTGTTTACAAGCACCAGCGGCAGGTCGTTGAGGTGTCACAGTGGATCCCCCACCGATGGAAGCCCAGCCAAATGTAACTGCCTATAGGTGGAATGAGCACGTAAAGATAGGAGATCTTTCTTCAACCCACCACTCCAAACAGCTGTCTTTACAGAATGTTGACTTCTATCTGCAGTAGTCACACAATTGGGCTTCTCTTCCATTTAGAATAGTGATGTGGTTCCGGGTGATTCCACCTTTCTTTAGGTCTTGTAGTCTCGTCTTTCTTTGTTTCCTCTGTGACCTGACATTGCAGGGAAGGGGAAGGGTACAGAAGAGGGGAGCTCCTTACTCAGCTCTGATAAACTAGACACAAATCCATCTGGCACCTTCACCTTGTGACGCCAAAGGTGGCCAAAATTATTTAGCCTGAAATAGGCAGCTGGTAGCACGGGAGGTGGGGGCATGTTATACCCATACTGTCACCCATCCACTCTGACAGACAACACGGCACACAGCGTGATACCAAACACACCTATCACACATGTAATGTAACTGTCACATAGACAGATAATAATTGGTGATACCTGACCTCTTTTACAGATTTATTAATAGAAGAGAAAATAACATTTATAGTAACAGATATCAATCCCCATCTCCCGTATATCTTAACCAATAGGAGCATAACTAGCATTGGATATATTCATAGTGCCAATTATTACTGCCAATCAGAGTGAGGGGGAGGAGCTTGTGAGGACAGAAATGTAGGAATTCTCTTGATTTTTCAAATACAAATCAACAATGCAATTTCCTGTCCACCACTTCCTAAATATTTAACGGATCGAATTCTCCACCCTGTGTTGGCACCAGCCTCTGGGAAGATTCCTTAAATCTGATTATCCCCACATATATTTATACAACCTTCCCCTACCCATAACCCAGCATGTAGGGGCTCAGTGAAGGTGGTAGTGAAGGTGTGGAGGTGTCTGATCCGGTCAGACAATTCATAAAAGGAGATCCGCCCGGCCTCATAATTCAGAACTATCCTGACTCTGTTACTGGAGATATTGCCGGGTAATTGGATCTTCTTCCTGTCATGCATCACTGAGTACTGATTATGCCATAACCTCTTCTTCAAACACCAGGACTTCTTATTATTTCCAATCACTGACTGACCTCCTGTCCTGTCTACACTGGGGTAACACATCCCAAGTCTCCAGATTACTGAACCCCGAACATCCACTTCCCAGCAATGTCGCCCTGAGGAGAAACTCCGACTGCTCAACACCTGAGGACACTGAAATCTCTCTGGAGTTTCTGGGCGATTCTGAGATGATGAGCAGGTTGCAGTTTTCCTGTCATCTGATATATGTAGTCTGTTACCAGCTGTGTTCACATCCAGTAATATACCTTTAACTACTGACACCGCTAATGTTTGCTGGACAGCCCCAATATTATCCTGGCGTTGTAAGGACTTTACAGTATAGGTGGGTCCGTGGTGTGTCATGGAAGATTTAGCATTGCTATGATCTTTGTCCTTTGTACTAGAATGTGGATAGACTTGTGTGCCTGGACCTTCCTGTACAATTACCCCAGACATGATATCAGATATACCTGTGTGTAATGTGTGTGAGATCCCCGCCACATCCAGATCCCCTCCATCATGGAGGAGTCTATCATGTCTCTCTCTGTCCCCATCATCTCCATCCTCAGTATCACACAAGTCACCTGTGTATGATTCCTGTAAGACAGTCTGTGGATCCGTCATGTTACACAGCTCCTCAATGTAGAATATCTTACTGTACAGCTCGTCCTTCTTTATTTCTAGCTGCTGGACCAAATGAGACAATGATAGTGAAGCCCGCTCTGCCTGCCCGGAGATCTCACTCAGGACTCTCTTCTCCAGGTCCTCCAGACGTCTCCTGAGGTCTCTGAGCAGAGCAGTGACTCTCTCTGTTTCACCAGCTGCTTTTCCTTGTACTTTCCTCCTGTGTTCCTCCAGACTCTGGACTCTTCTCTCCGTCTCCTCTCTCTTTGTCATCAGTTTCTGCAGAACATTTCTCAGTTTCTTCTTCTTCTTCTCAGAAGCCTCATCCAGAGTCTCCACCTGATGTCCTCGATGTTCTCCATCCAGCTTGCAGGACACACAGATACAGGCAGAGTCCTCAGTGCAGTAATACTTCAGTAGTTCCTTATGGACGGAGCATTTCATGTTCTCCAGGGAGGTGGTGGGGTCACATAAGACGTGTTCTGGTGCCTTGCTGTGGACTCTCAGGTGGTTGTCACACAGAGAAGCTTCACAATGCAGACAGGACTTCACAGCAGGTACAGGAGTGTGAATACAATGAGCACAGAGGATCCCAGTTTTGTTCTCATCACACTTTGCAGTCTGGAGGGTCACCAATATTTTACACAGAGTAAAGTTCTTCTGAAGTGCAGGACGTTTCCTGAAATTTTCTCTACAGTCGGGACAGGTATAACCTCCAGACCCCTCCTGTGTGTCAAGCACATCATTAATACAGACTCGGCAGAAGTTGTGTCCACATTTCAGGGTTACAGGGTCTGTATAAATGTCCAGACAGACGGAACATTCCAGCTCCTTCCTTAGATCAGCAGACGCCATCGCTGACAGCAGAAGAGAGAAATGACAGTGAAAGTCTCTGACACTCCTTAACCAGTGTTACGGGTTCTGTACACTCCTACACAGGGCGAGACTGAGACTCGTATTCATAGGAATCCTTATACAGAGGACACAGATAATACATGGGAGGATTCCTGACAATAATCTCCATATCTGAGGAAGAATAAAGGTCATTTAATAATCTGTGGAAATGTTGTGTCAGGAATTTCCCTTCATATCATTAGCACATTTCACAGACAAAGGAAGACAAAGGTGATGTATTTGGCTGTAATAAGACAAGTCATAGGGAGATTTCTTCATTTCCTGGTAAGTCCATAGAGAACAATATACAAATGCAGTCTGAACAGTACAGATAGTTATACTGCAGTGCCATGTCCCCGATCACAAAGCAGAGTCATTCAGATGAGCACACAATTTTAGACCTTTTACAGGACTCAACAAAGTGAATGAGCCCTAAAGTTTGTGGGTCCCTCAGACACAACATGGAGGTAAGAAACCCATGATGGAGTAAAACCCAATCTTCTATAGTTATGATCTGTGAACTAAAACAAATTGAGCTAATCAGCCAAACATCTCTCTTACTTCAACGACCACATTATAATTCTGGGTCAATGATTTGGACAGTAGTAAAGCCTGAGGATCAGTATGGCAGCCAGGCATATAATCATTGCCATGGGCAGTCATTAAATGCTACTCAGCATTGGGCGTAAGAACCAGCTGAGAATTACTGAGGAACTGACTGGCCTAACATAAATCATTAAGTAATAAAAAGTAGGTTTATAAAAAAAAACAAAATGTATTCCAACCTTGCTGTATAGCTGGTGACAAATTGTTGAGTGCGTTTGTAATTTGTTTTGCTTGTTTGAGAATGTGATGGTTGATGATTCCATGAGTGGGGATGTACCGGCGCACATCTTGCTCAATGTATGCGTTTCTTGAACATGCGTTGGAGGGTGAATACTTTTGCGCCAGATGTGAACTAGTTGTTTGTCTGGAAGCCCAGATTCTGGATCTAAACAATAAACTGGCAACACTGTGGAGCATAAACAACATGGAGAGGAGTCTGGATCTAGCGCATCAGGTTCTGGTGGAGGGCGGTATAGAGGAAGAGGGGGGGGAGTGGAGGAGCAGGATCCTGAGGTGGGAAGCTGGGTTACTGTTAGAAGGCGGCGTAGAGGGAAGAGTGTGAGAGAGGCCAGCCCTGAATTGATACAACCCAATAAATATGCCAGGTTGCAGGATGTTGGGGATATTAGTTCAGGGGTGGCATTGCTGGAGCAAGAGGCGTCCTAGATCTGCAGGGGGAAAGATTGCTCCAGTAAGGATGGGAGCAGGATGGAGGGACAGGAAAGACAGATTTTGGTGGTGAGGGATTCTATTATCAGACGGACAGACAGGGTAATCTGCCATCGGGTGTTGAACAGTCTGTTGCTTACCGGGGGCTCGTGTTCGACACATTGCAGAATGGATGGACAGGTTACTGGATGAAGTTGGGCATTACTCAGCTGTCATGGTGCACATCGGCACCAATGACAAAATTGGAGGCAAATTGAGTGTCCTAAAAAACAAGTTCAGAGACTTAGGTGCTAGGTTGAAGAGAAGGACCTCCGCGGTAGTATTCTCTGAGATACTACTGGTGCCACAAGCCACTCCGGACAGACAGCGCGAGTTGAGAGAACTGAACAAGTGGCTCCGGAACTGGTGTCAGAAGGAGGGCTTTGGGTTCCTGGAGAACTGGGCTGACTTCTTAGTCGGTTACCGGCTCTACAGCCGAGACGGGCTGCATCTACATGGGGAAGGTGCAGCACTTTTGGGGGAGAAAATGGTTACAAGACCGGAAGAGCTTTTAAACTAGATAACGGGGAGGGAATAAAAATGGGGAAAATAAACATAGAATATGTAAATACAGGGCCAGTTAATATAGAGGGCAGTATTACAAGGGGGGGCAGAGGGCCCACTCCAGTCAAACCTATTAGTAATGTGTCTTCCATACCTTGGTCAGATAAAATAATAATTTGGGATTCAGGAACATGCAAAAATATAACCCAAACCACTAGCACTGAACTAAAATGTATGTACATGAATGCTAGAAGTCTAGCAAACAAACAAGAGAAGCTCAAACTTATGGGGAGGGCACCAATAGCCGTGTTTCTGTGTTTACTAAAATTGGGAGGGTAATAGACTTGGGATTAAACACTATAACAGGGGTGCCCACAATTTTTTGTGTTAAGATCTACTTTTCAAATGACAAGCTTCATGAGAACTACCAATGAAAAAAAAACCCTTCCTCACTCTCTCTCTCCTGGCTCTCTGTCCTCTCTCTCTCCTGGCTGTCTCTCCTCGCTCTCTCTCTCCTGGCTGTCTCTCCTCTCTCTCTCTCTCCTGGCTGTCATTTCTCGTTTTCTCTCCTGGCTGTCTCTCCCTGCTCCCTCTCCTGTCTGTCTCTCCCCACTCTCTCTCCTGGCTCACCTTGCTGTATTTTGCAATAGGCTGTGTAAACTAATATTCTTTGATGTAATACATAGCACTACAACCCCCAGTATCCACCAGAAAGGTGTCGGGGAGCTCGGCTCAGCAGACTCAGGCTGATAGGTAATCATGTGTGCACAGCTAAATAAATATACCAACATGGAATAAAGGGGCCGCCATTCCCCCCCTTCCTGATCTACCAGCATCAGCTTTGAGAGCTACGATCACCATCTACCTAATGGGCACCCCTGCACTATAACATAACAGGAGGACCTGGATAAAATAGGGGAGTGGCAACTACATGACAGATGAAGTTCAATGTTGATAAATATAAAGTAATGCACTTTGTGGTTAAAAACAGACAAGCGGAATACACATTAATGGAAACTCCACTAGGGAAGTCAGAAATGGAAAAAGATTTGGGGGTCATAGTAGACCACAGATTGAATAATAGCTTGCAATGCCAGGCCGCGGCACACACAGCGAGCAGAGTTCTGTCTTGTATTAAAAAGGGAATGTACTGCAGAGACAAAGCAATCATTTTGCCACTTTATAGATCGCTGGTTCGGCCTCATCTGGAGTATTGTTATGGAAATTCACTTGGTTCAACGCACAAATCCATGTCGCATTAAGCTGCGCCAAACACAAAGAATTTCCCCCGTTGTACTACGCTCCTTTATGCAAGGACTGGAAGTATTTCCCTTCTATAGAGTCATGTAGAGTCAGGAGACAGATGTTGCTTGCTCGATAATCCCATGCTAACAGACCTGAGCACAGGTATGTTTATTGTTTATACCTGCCCAACAGGAAGTGATGTCAGACAGGAAGGGGTGTCTCAAACAGCGAGACAGGAAGTGGGACAGACAGGAAGTGAACAGGAGTCAGCTAACAAATCAGATGTAGTAACAATCTCTGACCACCGGAGTGACTTTATCCCGTGTGGCTCAGTGAGCAATGCCACATAACGTTACTAGGATTCTTATGCGCGCTCATTCACAGGGACAACGTTATATCCTCTCAGGCATGTTGATCAGGCACACCAGAGAGAACAAACGCACATTCCTTTCATATACAAATGTATCCACGCAAGCCAATAAATCCATACATTGCACGGGGGGCCCCAGCCGGCGTCCATACATTCGCCAAGACACAGCTCCGCTGCGCATAAGAAATCTCCTCCAATGGATTAATCCCCCCATCGTCTATTTACCGAGACACTGAGAGACTAATGACAAAACATTACAATACACTAAAAACACATCCTAGTAAAATTTCCACAACAGTATGCGGTTCAGTTTTGGTAACCAGTCCACAGAAAGGATGTCCTGGAGCTGGAGAGAGTTTAGAGAAGGGCAACTAAACTAAGGGGCTGGAGGACCAAAGCTATGACGGGATTGCTAAATTTGGACTTGTTCACGCTTGAAATGAGGCAATTAAGAGGGGACATGATTTTAATGTACAAAATGTTCAGTGGTGATGACAACATCAGCAATAAACTTTTTACAGTAAACTCCATAACAAAGACCAGAGGCCACCACCTAAAACTGGTGGTGAAAAGATTGAAAAACAAAGGGCTTAGGGGATTCTTCTAAGTCAGACCGGTTACATTTTGGAACTCTCTGCTAAAAGCAGTGGTATCAGCAGAGAGTATTAAATCATTCAAAAACCAATTAGATACCATCCAAAGAGACCATAACATACAGGGGTACAGGTACTCTTAAAACCCTAGACCCCAAGGGACTCATATACACACACATGCACACACTACACACACACTTACACATAAAGGTTGAACTCCATGGACCTGTGCCTTAATTCAACCTCAACTACTATGAAACTATGTAGCATGATTTTTTTTTCCATGATCTGATATTGGCCATCTGAGTGTGTTATAAACCCTTCTGTTAGCCCATAAAATTCATCCTTTACACCACATAGACACTGCGCCTGGATCAAATGACCCTCCCCCAACCCTTCCCATAGTGCATTGGTGGCTGTGTAATCATCATTCTCTGTAAATATTATTATTATTATTATACAGGATTTATATAGCGCCAATAGTTTGCACAGCGCTTTACAATATAAGGAAGACATTACAATCACAATACAATTCAAGACAAGATGGTAAGGAGGGCCCCGCCCGTGAGGGCTTACAATCTAACAGGGAGGGGCAAGTGATACATGAGGAGGGAGCTGCGCGGGGATGATTGTTTGAGAAAGTGATTGTTCAGTGGTTAGGTTGAGGTGGGATAGGCTTCCCTGAAGAGATGAGTCTTAAGGGATTGCCTAAAGGCAGTCAGTGTGGGAGATAGACGGACAGGTTGGGGTAGAGAGTTCCATAGAATGGGAGACACTCTAGTGAAGTCCTGGAGGCGAGCATGGGAGGAGTTGATGATGGAGCTGGAAAGCAGGAGGTCTTGTGAAGAGCGGAGGGGACGGTTAGGGTAATACTTTGAGACAAGGTTGGAGATATAGCCGGGGCCAGAGTTGTAGATGGCTTTGTACACGGTTGTTAATATTTTGAATTTTATCCTTTGGGCTATAGGAAGCCAGCGCAGGGATTGACAGAGGGGGGTTGCAGACACTGAGCGGTTGGTTAGGTGGATGAGTCTAGCAGCTGCATTCATGATAGACTGAAGGGGGAGGAGCCTGTGTAGAGGTAGGCCAATGAGGAGGGAGTTGCAGTAGTCAAGACGAGAGATAACAAGGGAGTGGATGGAAAAAGTTGGGGGAAGGTGCACGGAAGAGAAGATATTCTCTTCTGCATTGCAGAGATTGGTGACCATAGATGGAAAGAGTTCTCAGGGAGAGTGGTGGCTTTGGGATAGTCCTCATCCAAACTAAAAGGGGAGGAAATAAGCACCCAAGTGTGAAGACTCGAAGGGTGTATAGAGAGGAGATGACCTTTATCTCTCTTCGCAGTACACAGTCTCTTGACCCCTTAGATGGAGACCCCTTGTCTCTCCAGAGACATCCTATTTACCACAATCCATAAATGCTCTTTATACATCAACCTACCAGAGAAATGCTACACTACACGCATGGTGGTATGGAACACCCTCCTTACCCCACAAAATCTTCCCCAAATCAATGATCACTGTGGAGATGGGAAAATGAGGAGGAAACACTACTGCACATCTAGTGGTAGCGCCCTATGATGCAATCCCATTGATCGAATGTGCATCGTATCATTGCAGGTGTATCCAGCTGCACACTAGATTTCTCCTCTATCCAGTACACCATACATCCCTACCTAGTAAACTCTAGCTGAAATCTGTGGCCATTCATATGGTCAACACGGCTAGGATGTGATTTCTGTCCGCTAGAGCACAACACCAACAACTCTCCCACTGAAAGACTAGTTTACCAGATTAGACAGATTAGCTGAAAATGGAGAAACTCACCCAAACAGCCAAAGAAAGACTGACCAAATATGCCTTGACTTGGGCCTGTTGGGTTCCCATACTTCATAAATGGCACCTGATATAGTACCTCAAGTTTCCAACCCTGTAGCACCTTCCAACTGCAAGGCCATGGCCCGAACTGGGGGAAGCTGGAAACCCCAGGGGTGGCTGACTGATGGCCATGTGTGTGCCACTCTAAGGCGTCCTTCCTTTCCCTATACCTATTACCCCTACTCACCATCTGTCAGAAAGCCAGAGCCAGAGTTCCAGTGTCGCCGTCTGCGCATGCGCAGGCGCCTGTTGTGGACCATAGAGCCATAATAGGAGCAGCGTCTTTGCAAGGACGTGCTCACGTACGTGCGCGTCACGCTCACGTTCGCGCCGACGTGTCATTTGAACAATTGGTGCCAACTGGGCTATAAAGGCTGTGTTCAGCTATCCTCCTATGCTGTCAGATCGTCAGCTTCCTGTGTTCTGTGTTCCTGTGTTTTCTGTATCCTGATTACCCTTTACTGACCCGGCTTGGACTACCTTCTGTTGTTGCTTGCCCCCTGAAGACCCCGGCTTGTTTTTGACCTTGATTCTGCCTCACCCCTTGTACTGCGTTGCTAGCTCATTGATGACCTTGGCCTGCTCGACGATCCTTCTGCCTTGTGTTCTGCTTCCAGCTTCTTCAGCTCATCGGATCTAAAGCCTTCTGGATCCTCTTCGGTGCATCCGCATCCTGCGTCCTGCCCGGATCTACGCACTTTCATCTCATCTCGCAGACGCAACAGGCTAACCAGTCTCTGGCACCCTTGCCCCTCTGTGCCCCGGCGCCCCTGTAACCAATCCAGGTGCTCCGGGACCGGAGCTGTGAGAGAGGCCGCCCTCGTCAACTCAGACTCCCCTAAGGTACGTGACACCATCCCTCTTTCATGGACTACCTTCCCTATTATCCGATAGGAAGGAAGAACTAACAACGGGCTATTGTCTCTTTTGCTGACATGAAGTATTTTCGCCTTCCCTTTTCTTCCTACTCCTGGACTCTGCCTTGACCCCTAGTCAGCCAGTCTTTGGACTACTCAGGACTTACCTATATGCAAGGCAATACTCCAATGAAGAAACACCATTCCTAACATTATTTTGGGATGCACCTCAGCCATTGCAGGAATCTGTGAAAAGTAAAACCATATTATTTTTGTATTCTTTCCTTTTACTTCACAGGATGCCTCAGATGAAAAAGCAGCCCCTTTATTCAAATCTTGACACTGTGTGTAGACAGAAGTAGTGTTGCTTGGTATGTTCACATCTACACCCTCAGATGGCTAGTATTCCCATGATGGTAGTACCGCTTACTTAGTCACAGTTGAACTCCACGATGTTAGCAGGAAGTAATGTGTCTCTCAAAGATGCTAATAAAACACTTTCCTTGGATGTACAACTGGTAAAACATCAAGAGATGTGTCTCATAGTGTACACAACAAAAACACTACCCAAGGCCTTTGGGAAGGTCAAACCAATTGTAGTATGGCTGAAATGGTTATCAAAAATGGTCAGTAGTGAAGGAGTATCTAGTCAAATGTAAATTTCTTATCTCGATCAAGACATTCACTCTCTCAAAAAGGATGACACCAAACCAGGGGCGTAACTAGAAATCACAGGGCCCCATTGTGACGACATGGTGATCAGTTTTATGAGGTAAATTTGTATTGGTGTTGGGTTATGTTTGAGTGCGTTATACTGAGTAACCATCAGCACCATCCCTCGTTATCTCCCATTGTACTCTGAGGGAGCTCAGAACAATGACATTCTGGCCAGGCTATTGCTATGGCTGTCTGGAGCTCGTTAGCAGGGGAAGCCCTGTGGTGTTGAGCAGACCGATTGTCTGGGAGGGTACGGGGGATGTGATGGGATTATATTCTGATCTCATCACTTGCTGTATAAAAGTTTGTGCAGTTGCTCAATAAACCAGAGTTTGTTTCACCTACACTCATGTCCCGACCAGTGACTGGGGAAACCGAGAGCTACAGATCAGCGGGTTTCGCTATCTCCTGAGCAAGGAAGAAGACAGCGGTGGACATACTCATCCTGAGTACGGGGGTCCGTCACATTGGTGGCAAGCGGTGGGATGCTCTTCCTTGCCTAAGGAGACATTCAAACCACCACCGGGACCAAGTTTGCTGCCGACATAGGAGAAGAGCCACAGTTGCCTACGGCCATGGAAGCGCTGGCCCAGCTCGACAATCCTGGTTCTGCCCAGGATATGCTGGGAAGGAGAGACGCTTTGCGCCGGGAGATCTGGAGGGAGACTCTTCAACTGCAGCAGCACTATTGTGGCAAGGTCCTCCCTACATCCAAGGAACGATACTGGCTGCAATGGGACTTGCGTGTGCCTTTCCTGGGAGAGCAGCCCCGGGAGGAATGGCTGTCGGAGCCCCCGGGAGGAATGGCTGTCAGAGCTGGATTGGCTTCTCCAAACAGAACTGATGCTGGATGACGGGTACCAGGCGCTGCAGTGGTATGTCACCCAATTGTGTCCATGGCTGGAGAACAATGATCCCACAGAGGGCTATGACTTCGGCGGCCCGGGACTTATATTTGAGGCTTTCCAGTAGGATCCACAATTTGGGAGTGCACAGGAGTGGAGGTGGGAGGACATACGTGATTTTAGCGAGTTGGAACTCCCCAGTCAGCTTGGATTGAGGACTGATCTGGACTTTTTAATTACTCAAGAATGGGAGCTGGAACAGGCATACAAAAGACTGTTCGACATTGCTCAACAGCATGCCCCAGCAACCACAGATGCAGTGGAACTACTCGTACCAGCAGAAGAGCTGTCAACAGGGCAGAGTGCTGCTATCCTCTGCCCCGCACCCATAGCCCCCCTGAAGCTCCTGGGAGAGATGGTGGCCAACCCCATTTCCTCATCACCAGCTTCAGACGTGGGGGACCTTATAGATTTTAATGCGGAGGAACCGCTGCCCCATGCACTCCCAGCTGAAGGGCTGGCAACAAGGTTCCAGGAAGAGGAGGCAGACAGTCTCTCTCCCAGCGGCTGAGTGAGTTCCAAGGAGAAGAGGTAGCCGACCTTTCTCCCCAGCAGCAGAGTGAGTTCCAGGGAGCTGGGGCAGGTAGCCCCTCTCCCCGATAGCAGGCCGATGCAGTGGCACTACTAGACCCAGCAGGAGATCTGGCATCAGAGCAGAGCGCTGTTGACCTCTGCCCACCACCGGCAACACCTCTGAAGCTCCAGGGAGTCGGGGAGGCAGGCAGCCCCTCTCCCCAACAGCAGGCTGATGCAGAGGAACTACTGATCCCAGCTGAAGAGCTGGCAACAGAGTGCCAGGGAGAAGAGGTAGTCAACCTCTCTCCACAGAGGCAGATCAGCAATCCGGGAGAGGAGGTGGTCGACCTCCCTCCCCAGCAACAAATTGGGATACAGGAAGAGGAGGTGGTCGTCCTTCCTCCTCAGCAGCAGAGGCAGGATGTCCTTTGGATGGAATATGTGGACTTATGCGGCCCGACAAATGCAGGTCCAGACCATTTGGGGGACTTGGACCTAATTGGACTACCTTTGGTGGGGAAGAAATGTCACGGAACCCACCGTGACCTGGGCTCCTGGAGAGGGTTGGCGGCCAGCCTCCTTCCCAGCGACTATGGACCTAGTATTTTGGAGACCCCCCTTGTTTGTTTCAACCGGGTGTCCGGGGCAAATGGAACTGGAAGGGTGACTAACATCATGGACATCCCCAAGTGGACCCGTAGAGGGTCTCACCGGGTCTGCCATCCTTTAACTTGGGGGAGCTACGTGACGACATGGTGATCAGTTTTATGAGGTAAATGTGTATTGGTGTTGAGTGTTATACTGAGTAACCTGGTTATGGAAAGACCATCAGCACCCCTCCCCCAAGAGGGTGACCCTGCAGAGCCCACCATAGACTCTCTATGGTGGGCTCTGCAGGGTCACCCTCAGGTGGCCTGGTCACACTCCTTACCTGTCCGCCTCCTCTTCCTGCACGATCGCTGATTGACCCCACCTCCTTCTCCGTCACCAGGCCCCACTTCCTCCTCTGCTGCCGACCACTGGCCCCGCCTCCTCCTCCACTGCCGGGTCCAGCCTGCACCGCTGCTGCTGGCTCTCATTAACTCCGCAGCGGCTGATGCACAGTTCACTGTCAGTGATCTAAACAGCAGTGCATTCTTCTCACAGCCGCCAGTGAAAGCCACCAGCATAAGATGCCATAGCAACCCAGGTGGCCCGCATGGCATCTGGATGGGCCCCCCTGTGCCCCATAGTGGCCGCCTGGGCCGCTATGGCGTTTGTTACGCCACTGCACCAAACGTGTATTATATACGAATGCTGAATAGCTTGTATGTAGCAGACACCCCAAGTTTGAAAAAAATATACCAGCCATATCATTCCTAAACCAATCCTTTACCCCGAGCAATACCGATTTTCTTGTTTGACATCATATGGATAAAAAATATGCTTTAGAAAGACTTATAAATTGGTACCAATTCACACAAACCGCTTAGAATATACTTATTGGGATTTTTTTTTTACCAAAAACACTTAGCGGAATAATTTTTGTCCTAACTTTATGAAGAAATTTGATTTTATTTGATATTTTTTATAACAGTAACAAGAAAATATATTTTTTTTAAGAACATTCAATTTTGCTCCATTCACACAACAGCCACGGCTTTATTCATTGTGTACATGTAGTTTTGCTGAATAAAAGTTATGCAAATATATTATATATAGACATCATAAAGTTTTCACACAAAGTGCTTCAAACAAAATAGAGTTTACAGCATCCTGGGCAACAATTACAAAATGGTGTCTCAAAGAGCATCTCAATTTAGTAGGTAATGTTTCTTTGGTGGCTTTTTATGCACTTATCATCACATTCAGATCCGGCCTTTATTCAGGCCATGAGTAAAAGCCTGAAGTGGAGTGGTGGCCAGGGAACCCATCCACCCTCTCCCTAGCCAGACTCCAGAGCCTTATTGAGAGAGGAATCCTTCCTGTCTGTATGTCTGTCTCACTCTGCATCATTCACATAAGGAAGCACCCCATACACCCCCATACACTCCCATACACCCCTGTGATGAATAAGGAGCGTAAAGGGATAGCACATGGAGATGTATCACATGGGACCCAACATGCAGGCAGGCCTGGATATACCCTCCCTGCCGCCCCAAGGCCGGGTTCGGCAATGCACCAATCCTCCGCCAAAGAGAATGCCAACCAGATTTTATTTATGTAATTATTTTTTTATCAATGTTTTTTTCACCTAATTTTATTGCTATCACACAAGAGCTATCAAGTCACTGTGTAATAGCATTTGGAGGTGACAGGTTCTCTTTATTGACCCCTGTCACCTCCAATACAGGAGTTCTAGCGCAGCGCTGTGCTGGAACTCCTGTGACAGGTGAGAGAGGAAGAGCACAGCACGGCACAGCACAGCACAGCGCGGCACAGCTCTCCCCTCTCACTGTATACACAGAGCGGCAGGGTTACCTTTAACCCTGCCGCTCTGCTCACCACTCTCCATCCTGAAGGCGGCGACGAGGACGGAGCCGGGAGGACGCAGCATTAAGAGAGGTAAGTGCAGGGGAGGGAGGGGGGTGTGGGGAGGACGGACCGGCAGTCTAACTCCATGTTCCGTGCGTCGGGTGTGCCGCCCCTCTGCTCAGTGCCGCCCCGAGGACGGGGCCTCGGTGGCCTCGCCGGGAATCCGGCCCTGGGTGCAGCTCATGTAAGGAAACCCACAAATCTCCTGCAACGGAAGGAATTTTGCATGGAGGAGAGACAAAAAAAAGCCACAAAGTCGATATCAAAAACCGTTGCAAAAAGTCACTTCTGCTAATGGAGGCAATACCAGCTTCTGAGGCCGAGGGTGCGCTCAATCCTTCTACAGCACACCGTTAGATCCTCGGATATTTTTGTTAAATAAATGAATGAAAAGTCAACCACTGCAATGGTATGTACTTACGTTGTACTTTCTCACTTGTCTGTACTTTACACTTTCCTTTACAAGGTGTGTATTGTCTCACCTTCTGGTTGCTAAGTATTACCCAACTTGAAATTCTTCTTTAAGGTTAGACCAGACAAAGCGTTCACTCTCTATATTCTCTCCATATGCACTGGAAGAGTGTGACATACATCGGTTTAAAGTACAATCAGCACACTCCATAAAACAAATGTTAGAAATGTTGTGACTGTGCTGCCATCTGGACACTGGGACTGCTGGGATGTGAAGTTGGTATTGGCTGTATCTCGCTATCTGGACATTGGGGGCTGCTAGGACCTATAGTTCTGTGGTGGCCGTATGCTGCTATTTGGACATCGGGACTGCTGGGACTTGAGGTACTACCCTGACACAAGTATAATTCTTGTAGTTGGAGCCTCCCCTGGATTCATATTTTCTGTAAATCATTTCTTTGCTGACCCACGCTTGTCATTTTTCTCCCCTTTAATCTCTTCCCTCCTGCCCTATGGTGTCTTGAAAAACTCTCATGTTGGGTCCTATCTGTTCTCTCTTCAAACCCCCCCAATATACATCCCCTCATGTCGGGTCCAGTGTGATCTCTTTGTGCCCCCCAATATACATCCCTTCATGTCAGGTCCTGTGTGCTCCCCCTGTACCCCCAATATACACCTCATTGGTGGGTCCTATGTGTTCTTTCTCTGTACCCCCAATATACACCCCCCCCAATGTTTGGTCCTGTATGCTCTTTCTGCACACCCCAATATACACCCCCCATGTGGGGTCCTGTGTGCTCTCCCTGCACTCCCAATATACACCTCCATGTTGGGTTCTGTGTGTTCTCTCTGCACCCCCAATATA
>NW_017307356.1:385038-443211 GCF_000935625.1 Nanorana parkeri
CTTCCATCCGCAATACGCCCCCCCCCCATTTTGAGTCATGTGTGCTCTCTCTGCACCCCAAATGTACATCCCTGTGTTGTGTCCGGTGTGCTCTCTCTGCACTCCCCAATGTAATACACCCCCATGTTGGGCCCTGTGTGCTGTCTTTGCACCCCAAATATACACCACCCCCCCATGTCAGGTCCTGTGTGCTCTCTCTGCACTCCCCAATGTAATACACCACCATGTTGGGTCCTTCATAATACAGAGTTGGTGCAGACTTAACAATAACAACATATATAGGAGTGAGTGAGGACCAAGCAATGCAGGTAAGCATAGCCAACCTGAAAATATCTAACACAGTCATGCAGAGAACACATTGTAAATGACATGGTCAGAAAGACAAAGGGGGACCTAATGGGGCATTCCAACCATAGGGACGTATGATGGAGGTCTACGGTAAAGCCATCTTTCCCAAATCAAATGATATTTAGCTTCCATTCCTCCGTGCTGATAGGTTAGTCTTTCAACGAAGATTATTTGATCCACCTTAATGCCCCAGTCTTCTACTGCAGGCGGGGAGGGGGAAATCCCTTTTAAAACTAGGGTCCGTCTCATTACTCATTCACAAGGGGGTGGCATCTGGTACCCTGATTTGAATAAGCCCCCCTGCCTGCACCCTCACAGCCAACGCCCCAGGGCTTGTGGGGACGAGGCCCTTGTCCCCATCGGCATGGGGACAAGGTGCTTTTCCAGGGGTGACCCTCCCAGTGCTGAGGGCATGTGGCGTCTATGCTCGGATCTTGGATCTGGTTGGGAATTTTAGGGGGGGAACATTTTTCCCCCCATTTTTGGGGGTGGGCTTCCTCCTTAAAATACAACCAGGTCTTGAGGGCCTGGTATGACTTTAAGGGGGAACCCCACACACTTTATTTTATTTATTTTTTTTACACAGGGTTCCTCCTTAAAATTCCGACCAGACCTTAAGGGTCTGGTATGACTTTTGGGGGGGAACGCACATTTAAAAAAAAATCCTAACATTCCTAGCAGACCTAAATGCTCTGGTATTGTTTGGGAGGGGGAACTGCACACTTTAAGAATAAAAAAATAAATGTCATTTTTTTTCTATAGAAATTTCAGTTTTACTGCAGCAGGTTCTATACATCGTACAGATCCCCCACTTCACAGGCAAGTTATGGGAACCCCCCAGGCACCATATTGGATGTTTATTGTTTCATTTTAAGTGATGTTACAATCACTGCTCCTTTAAAAACTGTATTTTTTAAAGGTTTTTTTTGTCATTGATTCCTGTCCCGCAGGGCAGTACCCAGATCCCCATACATGTCCCCCAGGGCAGTACCCGGACTCCCATACATGTCCCCCAGGGCAGTACCCGGATCCCCATACTTGTCCCCCAGGGCAGTACCCGGACTCCCATACATGTCCCGCAGGGCAGTACCCGGATCCCCGGATCCTCATGAGAGCAGTATGTGTGGTGTGTGATAACCTGTGTGCCAGGAGAGCCAAGTGTACTGACTGGAGGTGTCAGGAGAAGGTTCCTCACAAGCCAGGAATTTGGTGGGAGGTGGTTTGTGTTGATGTTTCTTGGTCGCTAGTAGTGTACAGATTGGGAGAACTTTGTGGTTCTCATGATTATTGATCAACGTGCTGGTCAAATTGCTGGGGCAAGCAACTGGCGATGATACCTCGTGCAATGTCTGGCCTCCCCTCCCTACACCCCAATCTATCTATGCCATTTTTTGTCTCAGTGGTGGGATTCAAGCCCACGCGCCGATTGCGCAGTTACCTTATGCATTGCCCAGCCTCCTTCGGTCTTGAACCCACCCTCGGTACCCCTGATTTATGAGAAGCTACATCATGGAAAGGATGATTTACCCCATAGGTAGTCACCCATAACATACTTGGCTCTGTATATGGATCAGTCTAGAATGTAATCACATCTTTCAGTACAGATATCATATCAACCACTGGATACGAACGGCACAGAGCTGTAGTTCGAATCCCGAATTATCGGACGACCAAAATATCAGATTCTGCGGTCTGAAATCTGAGGAGTGCCGGGAGAGTGGGACTGAGCGAGCAAGGGCTCGTTACACATACTAATACGTGTCCCCCAGTTATGAATGAACAGGATGTGATTTACATCGCTTCCTGTTCATTCATGAATTTCTCAATGGGAAGAAACACTCACTACAGAGGCTCCTCCCCATTGGTAATCTATTTGATGGTAAATATCTTACTATCTGGACTTACCTGGATTACTATCAGCAGTTTGTTAATGAATGGGAGGAGCCTCTGTACTGAGTGCTTCCCATTCACTGAGTGCTGAGGCTGCAGAAAAAGGCATTGAGGACTCTGTGTGTGAGGACTCTGTGTCCTTAATGTCTTTTTCTATTTCAAAAGGGAAATGTCAGGGGTCTGTTTAGACCCCTAATATGTCCCCAAAGCCCCCCAACAATAAAATAATAATAAATATGAATTAAAAAAACACACATAACATACACGTGCACCATATTGTGGTGTACGACAGGCACATGTGCTGCAGTGAGTTGTTAGAACGCATCGCATCGCAGTGCATGTTTTTTTTCTTTTGTAAAAAAACATTAATGTAACTGCGGCAACGCATGGCAAAGCTTTGTGACGCATTGCTGTGCGTTGTGATACCTTGCGTTGTAATTAAATATAGGCCGGTATTATTTTATCACAACACAAACACCAACACAGCGCAAAAACCATTTATAACATAAATCGCTTATTTACAGATTAGCGTTCCTTCATTTCTTTTTATAATCCCCCTTTCCTCGGCCTCTCATTGGTGTGGCAGTTCAGGCGCCATTCACACCGGGGCGGAAGCGTTTCACCGTGGTTTCCACAAGATTTTTGAAAGAGCATTTTTGCCTATTTTTTGTCGCGTTTCAGCGCTGAAACACAATTAACCAGTTGCTGTCCACCCGTTGCAAAAAAACGGAAGGACAGCACAGTCGCATTGGCGGGTTGCCGTCTCCAGACGGCATTTTTTTTCTGCTCGCGTGGGCCCCCCAACGCACGCACGGGCAGAAAAAACCAGTCCAATGCAAAGAGCCATTACCGGCTGTTTCACATAAATGTGAGCCTGTGAATTAAAGATTTACGTGCGGCTGCCCTGACAGGCAATCATTGGGCTGCCCTGGGGGCCTCAGGCGTGCGGACCCAGCCTGCACTAGCTTCACATTGCAGAGAGAGAGAGAGACCGCGGCTCCGTGATAAGGTGAGTGATTTATGCTTTTTTTTTTCCTCGGTCTCCCCCGTGCTTCCTCCGGCCAGCCGTGTAAACTGACACCAGCCAGGAGGACAGTGTCAGAGGCCGAGGAGACTACTCGCCATTCCAGAACACACAATAGCTGAACTTAAACATTTAAACTATTCTGTGTTCTATTACAAAAACACCATTTAGTTAATCTGGGTTCAGCAGCATGCCCTCACTGTGCCTGTACAGTCCCCCATATCTCAGTTCCCTGAGTGATATTTGAGGGGGCATACAGGGACAATGAGGGCATGCTGGAACTTGTAGTTCCCTGGGTCATATTTTGGGGGGTATTCAGGGACAATGAGGGTATGCTAGGACTTGTAGTTCAATTACGACAAGTCCCACCATGCTCTCATTGTACCTGTACACCCCCACATATCACTGGGGGGTGAAAATTGTATTCTGCCCCGGGCGCCCGTTACTCTGGTTATGCCACTGGCTCTATGTATGTAGAAGGTGGAACGCACCAAGCCAGCACATTGCTGAACTGATTACACAGTGACAGTAAAAAACAGTGAATAAACCTCGGCTCAGAAACGACATGTCCCAGCAGTGGTGGTCCACGGATTACAATGACCTTCCTCCATTACCTAAAGGTCTATATGGCTGTTGAGGGCTACAACCTTTTAATGTTATCATGTGGCCCCTTGTGTGCCCTTAGTGTATTCTACATTCTAAAGTACAAAGTTCACCTCAATGTTCCCACAAAGCATTAGGAAGTGTATTTATGAGTGACTCAAAGGTGAAATGTGTCCATAGGTCTCCTAAAACTGATTCACCGGGGGGGCAGGTGACCATCTCCAACTGGGAGCAGGTAGGTGGACTATGAGTGTCTTTCTTGCTGGCACACTCCTCTGCAGTGGCGGACCTAAGGAACAAAGGGCCCTGGTGCAAGATTTTTTTTTGCCCCCCCCCAAAAAAAAACCCCCCCACAAACACAGCGCTCACCTCCCGCAGCGCTCGGCCGGCTGTCACTTTCTCTCCTCCCCGCTGGGACACAGAGCAGCGCCCAACGGGGAAGAAAGAGCACGGATGCGTCGCTGTATCGGCAGAAAAATGGCACTTTCTGCATTTAGCCAAAAGTGCCATTTCCGGCCGATATCTTTTGGGCGGCTGATATATCGGTGTGATAACGATCCGGCGCTGGGACTGTGCTGGGCCCCCCACAGGCCCGAGGCCCTGCACCGGCGGTAGTTCCGCCACTGCTCCTCTGGGCACTGGGGTTGCAAGAAAGCTTGGTGACTGTGAGCATTGGCCTAGAGTTCTTTGGAGGACCCTGCTGTTTATATGCAAAGGAAAGTCGTTGTAAATTCAGGAGTCACTGTAGTGCTTGGCACCAGAGCCAGTGCCGAAAGTTCACGTTCATTCATACTCATGCACACATAAGCATACGCACAATATGCCCTCAGCTGTGACCCAACACATCAACCATGTAGATCTTTGAGTGCAACCACGCACTCAACCGTCATGACACTGGAATCCTAGCTGGAGGGGGGAAAGCTTCAGCCACAGGCTGCCCTCCCTTCCACAATGGGGCTTTGGCAGCAGACACTTGCTGCGGACACAGGCAAAACAGCCCTTTTCAGCAAGTCATTGGATTGGATACTTGTGCAGTAAATTAGTGTCCACCACTGTACTTAATTTATACATATGTAGCACTCACCCCCGAAGGAGCCGCTGGATATGAATTGAGGTTTTCCTACCTGTTTGTTCCAGCCACCGGCCCCCTTTGTTCAGCAACAGCACACCGACACTCACGGACAGAATGGACTCGAGTCTCGGGGTCTTTTTGTAGATTTATTTGCAAAGGTCAACAGGAGAGAGAGGGTTTAGGATCCGTAGGATGCCCTGGCGGATTCTTCAAAGGACTGCTTTCTCCCCTAGCAACCGCTAAGGCCCATAGCAACGGGATCCGGTCAGAGTGAACAATGGTTTCTTCTAGAACACTGCGAACAGCCACGATGGTCCAGTAACTTATAGAAGAAGGGTAGCTATCTCTGGACTCAGGTAAGAGCCGCTGGCTTCTTCTAGAACAGATACCTGGAATAGGGTGTGGGATCTCTCTTGTGGGTCCCAGACGGACGCTCGCACCAGCTCCTCTGCGGTACCCCTCAACAAGCGGACTCTACCTCCGGCCCCGCTTCCATCAGGTCTTTTCCTCTTCAGTATCTGGAAATCTCTGTGCCCTCAGCATCTGCAACTGCCAAGGAGCACTCCAGATTAGTGGTAGTATCCTCTTAGAACAAGGCACCCAACACCTGCCACGTGTATGGGGCCCAAGCAAAGTACCTATGGTGTCCTAGGCCTCTAGGCCCCCAGCACTTGCCATGTGCTGAGGCCCAGGCCCTTCACTTGAATCACATAAGCCTCCTAGGGAGAGGCCCTAGGAGCAGAAGAGAGAGACCTGCACAGTGTCCCCCAGACCTTTTATTACCTGCCCTCAACCATGCTTCTGAGTCATCCTGCTCAGGGATTGGGGTTGAAAAAATATTTTTTTAAATGTAAAGATTTTTAAAAAAAAAGAAAACAATAACAATTGGGCGGAGCTAGCTGTGAGATCACGGCTGGCCCTGTCCAGCTGTCATTTGCGGAGCTCACGCAGGTCGTTTGCCCCGCTTCAGGTGTCACTTTGGCTCAGTCGAGCCAAAGCATATGTCTTCGGCTTGGCTGAGCTGCTCGGGCGCCTTTGGCTGCTGTACGGGCTATAGTTAGTCAAACCGAAGGGCTCCGGCGGCCGAAAAGAGCCGAAGGATCAGCCAAAGCTACAGCTGGATCCTTTGGCTCCTTTGTGAATAACCCCCTGTGTGTCTTCAAGTGTCTAGAAGCAGTGGCGTAACAACCGCCATAGCGACCCAGGCGGCCGCTATGGGGCCCGGCCACAGGGGGGCCCGGCCAAGGCATCCCTCTGATGCCGTGTGGGCCAACTGGGTCGCTATGGCATATCAGCAGCGTAGCCGAGAATGTAAACAAACGGCCATAGAGAGATAGATACCAGTGCTATTTCCGGTGGCTGTAAACTCAGCCCCGCCCCCTGTTCTCTGTCGCGCTGAATTTGGATCGGCTGAGAGGGAGCACTGTGAGCTGCCAGGAGGGCTGGAGAGGATCTGTGATGGGACCTGTCTGCAGGACGAGGACACATTGATTCCCTCCTATGTCCTCAGAACAGGCTTGTGAGACAGTAAGGCATGGAGCTATGGAAAGCAGAGGAATGAGCGGAAGGCCTGCATGACAAGGCTGGGAAGGGGAACGAGGACAGGAAAGGGTTAAGGAGTGATAGAAGAAAAGGGTATTGAAAGGTCACTTACTTGATTGGTGGAAGGGGTGGTGCAGGAGGGGCTTCAGGAATACGGTCAGATTGGTATGACCGGTAAATAGGGGAGCAACGTGGGTCTGCGGGCAATCTAGTTACGTCCCCGAGGCGGTGTATGACGGCTGGGGGGATGCAGTTGCAGAAAAGGAGCCCGCATTATACTGGTCCATTTATAGAGTACAATTGCCTTCAAGGACCTTGAAACCAAACAAGTTGGTACAGGTGTTTGGTTGTTAATATTGTTAATATGGTTATTTATAATGTTATTTATAAGTGTTTATAATAAAAGGCTGCTGTGGCCATTTAAATTCCTATTGTTGTGTGGTGTAGTTATTGGTAACAGGGAAAGTGGGAGGCTTTGGAGGGAAGTGGGTCATGTAAAAGGGACCTCTGAGCTACCTGAGTCATGTGCAGGGTCAGCCAGCATGAGTGGATCGGCTTACAGTAAGAGTCATGAGAGTTTCTGAAGTGTCTCAGTATCTCCTGTTCCTCCGTGTTAGAGAGAGAGGTGTTTGTGCAAGAGAGGGAGAGAGGGGGGAGAGAGGCAGAGGAGGTGGGGGATGGCAGAGAAAAATGTGACATTATAAATCTGCCCCATGCACACAAGAACAGCCTGCTTGTTGCACAACATTCTAACTTGCATTATTACACAGTGACACTAACCTGCATGGTAACAAGAAGAAAGGGGAGCTTACATGTGCAATTCTAGGGATCTCAAGTCTCCCTGATGTTCAGGGAGTCTCCCTCTAATAGATAGCGGCTCCCTGATGTCCACGAGAGAGGCATTTTCTCCCTGAAAGGTTTACTCTGAGTAAGATATCAGTGGGTAAGGTTTCAGAGTGAGGCTTGCCTCCGGGAGGAAGGTCATGTGATCTCTAGAGCAGCCTCAGAACGAGGCTTGCCTCCTGGAGGAAGGTCATGTGATCTCTAGAGTAGCCTCAGAATGAGGCTTGGCTCTCAGAAGGAAGAAGCTACTTGCTTCACAAAGAGTGCGGACATAGACTACTATTGAGAGCAGGCACTGCTGCAGGGTTGGGAGTGCTGTTAACCCTTTGTAGATAATATAGAATCAGACCGCAGGCTTGTGTGGTTTTTTTGAAAGTTGCATGACTGTGCATGGCTCCGCCCGCACAGCTGCATCATCCATCCACAGGAAGGAGGAACTACAAGTCCATCTGGCATCACGGCAGAGAGACTCGTAGTTTCAGAGAAATACAAGCGTTTGCAGTTCCCGTTCGGTTTTCTGTGCAAAAGACCTTGCAGGACGAAAATGTTTTTAAATCCGCATGGATGCCGCTTGTTTGCGGCTATTAAATAGCTGCGAACTTGCCGAATCCTCCGGTTTATCGCGCTTGCACTATTTTTATAAATAAATAGTCATGGGGGCAATGGTATGAACGATGCACATTGACATGCATTGAATTCTCTGTTTAGGACGGCTCCGCACGTATCCGTACAGCCATATACGCGCAGAGAGCCGCCCAGGTGTGAATGGAGCCTTAGAGTTATTCAGCACCGCAGGGCACTTTATTTTTATGTTTTTGGATGTTTATATACACTAAGCACAGCAGCTACTAGTATTCTGATGGGATTTACATTTTTTTTATCCACAGTGCTAATCTATGCAAGTGGCATAACCAGCAATCACGGGGGCCCCATAAAAAATTTTGCTATGGGGCCCTGTGATTTCTAGTTACGCCCCTGTCTAGAAGGTTGTGTTTCTGGAGGTTTGCTTGTCTGTGGTTTTCTAGATAGTTGTGTGTTTGTGTGTATCTAAAGAGATGTATTCCTGTGGGTGTTGGATGGGTGTGTATCTATGTGCTGGAAGTTTGTGTGTTTGTGATCTTCTGGAAGGTTGTGTTTCTCTTTGGGTGTCCTGAAGGTTCTGTGTCTGTGGATGTCTGGAAGGTTGTGTGTCGTTGGGGGTCCTCTATATTGTATATCTTTGTATTTGTAAAGTTCTGTGGATGTCTGGAAGGTTGTATGTCTTTAGGTGTGCAAAGGTTACGGGGTGTGTGGAAGCCCAATCTATCACCAATAATCAGTTGAGTATTTGCTATCGCCGGAGAAGAGACACTAATGTTTGTTGAAGAACCTGTTCTGCTTTATGAGAAGAGAGGCGGGGTTTATATACATATGGAACGCAGGAGGAAATGAAGGGTTATGAGATATGATCTGTTTTAGACATTCTGAACATTGAAATGCACACACAGGTGAGGTGACACTTTGTACCCGGAGACACTTTGTCTGCAACATGCAGGAAGAACATTCACTTCTCTTTGGTCCCCTGCTGGGGAAGCACCACAAATACACATTTGCTGGAAGAAAGCACAAAGAGGAGGGCGCCTTTCCTAGTGCAAATACGTTTATTCAATGACAGGTAAAAGCAACATGAATGTACTCACAAGAGTAGCATGTGAACAAGCTGTGGGACAATGAACAATGAGAAATCCGTGTGACATGCCCTGTATACCGGTGTGTGAGGTGTCGACGCGTTTCCGGGGCACGCCCCCTTCTTCAGAACATGACTCGTTCTTCCTCCCCATGGTAAATATAAGAGGAAAATGCCGTCTGGGCCGGATGGAACTCTAGCGGCTAATAGGACACTGGCCAGGTGTGGGTGGTAGCAATTTAGATGGGCTGGTAATAGTATAGCAAATCTCGCCTGGTCAGTGACAGGCTCCAGGCAGTGATGGGATCAATACCGCTGTCAGTAAGTCACAAAAAAGCAAGTGACAGGGGACTGGTAATCAAGATATAGTGGTGTAGGGGAGGAAGAAAGAATCGAGGGTCTGTGGCCGGCAACTACCACATGGGAAATGTTTTATACATAAACTTATGTATGTGTGTGTTTCTTATCTTAATATTTTTCAATGCGGTTTTATACACTAATCTAATATGCACGTTAATGACCTCCCGATCTACTGAGCCGACCTGTGACACTCTCATTGTCACAGGTCGGCTAGAACTATGAGGTGAGTGGAAATCACTCATCTCATAGTTCTCCTTTAATCATGCTTTATATAGAAATTAATGTTTTTTTTTTATCAATGTGTTTTTATCAAAGTTTTTTTATCAATGTCTTTTAATTTATGTATAAAACATTTTCCATGTGGCCACTGACCCTCGATTAGCCGCTAGAGTTCCATTCGGTCCCCACTGCATTTTCCTCTTATATTTACCATGGGGAGGAAGAACGAGTCATGTTCTGAAGAAGGGGGCGTGCCCCGGAAACGCGTCGACACCTCACACACCGGCCTACAGGGCATGTCACACGGATTTCTCATTGTTCCGTTTTGTTCATTGTCCCACGGCTTGTTCACATGCTACTCTTGTGAGTACATTCATATTGTTTTTACCTGTCATTGAATAAACGTATTTGCACTAGGAAAGGCGCCCTCCTCTTTGTGCTTTCTTCCAGATGTCCCAGTCTCCCTGACTATAGTGGGGCTGCGTCCTGCAATTATGCATACATTTGCTTTCATTACCACCGAACACCTAACAATGTTCTGTAAATTGATCATTAGCTTCCAGACTGTATTAAAATAAATAATTTGACTTTCAGGATGTTTTAAAGTCAACCTCAAAGAATTGAAAATGGTGATTCGCACATTGCACAGACCCCAGTTGAGGAAAGCATGTCCAGCCCTCCCTGAAATATCCAGCCTAGTATACTGATACAAGCCTACACGCCCATTTGCACTGCAGAGGTTCTTTGATAGGGGCTCCCCCAAATAAGGGGTCCCACTTTCCAAAGTGTTGGTGCCCCAATGGTAACTGGCACTGGACTCTTCGGCACCTACAGTGCCCAGGAGGGGGTGTTGGCAAAGAGGGAGGAGCTTATGTCCCGCCTACCTCGCCCCATGGGAACAAATTTAAGTGTGCACTCTGACCCTTATGTAGGGTTGCCACCTGTCTGGGATTCATCCGGACAGTCAATGTTCTTAATGCTGTGTCCGGGTTTCATGGCAGCTGAGACCCAGCCACAAGACGTCGGGCAGGCGGGGCAGACCAAAATATTATAGACGCTGTCGCCGCCCCCCCTCCACTGAACATAGACTCCACTGTGATAGTTACATATGAATGGCTGGCGCTATTTCCATATGAATAAGCTACCACTCATTCTCCCCAAAACAATTCTGTGCGTCGCTAGAGTGTTTGGGTTTTGCTGTAATAAAGGGTGGCAACCCTACCATTATGAGCTGATTTTAAGGGACCCCTAACCAGTCTTCTGGTGCATGTTAGTAACAGAAAGTTGAAAAAAGACACCACACAAAATAAAAATGATTTTTTTTACAGATATTTACCTTTCCATGGTCCAGTGATGTTCAAAAATGTGCCACAGAAGGAAGAACATAGTCCTCCCTTTTCACTCTGTAAACACCCTTTTGTCATATTTCCCATACTTGGCACAGTTATATTTGCTTGAGGAACCCAGGGGATGGTGGTCCCTATGATGTCCTTGCCTATATGGGGCTTAGTCCAAATGAGGGGACATCACAGAGCACATTTAGCCTAAGTCCAAATATGGGCAATGACTTTACAGGACATTTCCCATGAGATCACCATATTTGGACCAAATATGGTCAGTGATGTCAGGGCAACCCCTTACCCACAGTTCCCTGGGCACTTGTGCCATTGATGTGAAATTCTTCAGTGCACTGTAGTTAGGGATTACCCTGCTCCACCGATCTCTGAGCTGCCATCTTTGGAGCAGAAAGCACAGGACAAATTGGATATGGCTGGTTTGGACCTGAGGAGAAATCTTGGATCCCAGCAGCAATGTCTTCACAACTCATCAGAAATTCTCCTTCAAACCCCGTACCAGGTGGTTGGGGAGGATTTGTATACAGATGTGTTGCCCATGTAGATATATACAGTATATTACACTATAAAATCTGCTAATGGATTTTTTTCAGGCCCACACACAGGAAATTTGCAAAGAGACGCAGGGTCTGCTCATCTAAGCAAGTATAACCAAACCAAACTGTTTTTTTTTTTATAATGGTATGGCTGCCGTGTATTGTTTCCCCATTATTTGTATCACAATGGGATGGTGTTATGGGGAAATGTTACATGAACTAGGCTGGTCAAGGCTTAGTCAGACTTTTTGGCACCATTGACTACTGATGGCAATTCTTGATGCTCTGCTGCCACCTAGAGGTGAGCAAGGGAAATACATCCTGCATAGGCTTTCATTCAAATGTTGAGGGGCACCCCCACAAGTGGGATACCATTTTTTCTAATTAAAAGGCCAGTAGCTGAAAGTGAATTTGGGATTTCACAATGGAACTTTGATCAAGAGGGATTTCACTCTGACCAACTGTCGCTCTGATGAAGGATCCCTGTGCGGACCCGAAACGTTAGTACCATATGAGAGTATGTGGCATTGGGTATTGAATAAATATATCAATACTTTAAAAACCCTTCAAGTGTGTGCCGGTGAATTACTTTTATTTACTATTAATGTAATTGTATGACTGATATGGATTCCTGGACATTGTGCATTGTTTTCTATATTATAAGTCTGATAGAGTTTAATCTTCACTCTTCTGCTTTCAGCGATGGCGTCTACTGATCTGAGGAAGGATCTGGAATGTTCCATCTGTCTGAACATTTATAAGGATCCGGTAAATCTGAATTGTGGACACAGCTTCTGCCGGGATTGTATTGGTCGTGCGTTGGATACACAGGAGGAGTTTGGGAGGTATTCTTGTCCTCATTGTAGAAAAAAATTCAGGAACCGTCCTGCACTTCAAAAGAACTTTACTCTGTGTAAAATATTGGAGACCCTCCAGACTACAGAGCATGAACTGGGCGAAACCGAAATCTTCTGTTCTTACTGTATTCACATTCCTGTACCTGCTGTAAAATCCTGTCTGCATTGTGAAGCTTCTCTGTGTGACAACCACCTCAGAGTCCATAGCAAGTCACCAGAACACGTCTTATGTGACCCCACCACTTCCCTGGAGAACAGGAAATGCTCCATCCATAAGAAGATCCTGGAGTATTACTGCACTGAGGACTCTGCCTGTATCTGTGTGTCCTGCAGGCTGGATGGAGAACATCGAGGACATCAGGTGGAGACTCTGGATAAGGTCTCAGAGAAGAAGAAGAAGAAAATGAGAAATGTTCTGCAGAAACTGATGACAGAGAGAGAGGAGACAGAGAAAAGAGTCCAGAGTCTGGAGGAACACAGGAGGAAAGTACAAGGAGAAGCAGCTGGTGAAACAGAGAAAGTCACTGCCCTGCTCAGAGACCTCAGGAGACGTCTGGAAGACCTGGAGAAGAGAGTCCTGAGTGAGATCTCTGGGCAAGAAGAGCGGATCTCACTCTACTTGTCGGATATGATCCGGGAGTTGGAAATAAAGAAGGATGAGCTGTCCAGGAAGATGTGTCACATTGAGGAGCTGTGTAACATGACGGATCCACTGACTGTCCTACAGGAATCAGACACAGGTGACTTATGTGATACTGATGATGGAGATGATGAGGACAGAGAGAGACATGATAAACTCCTCCATGAGGGAGGGGATCTGGATGTGGCTGGGATCTCACACACATTACACACAGTTATATCTGATATCATGTCTGGGGTAATTGTACAGAAATGTCCAGGCACACATGTCTATCCACATTCTGGCACAGGGGACAAAGTTCCCACTGTACAACGCTCATATCACTGGGCTGGAAGAGCAAATATCTGGGCTGTACAGCAAACATCGGGGGTGTTGGGGGTTACAGACATATTACTGGATGTGAACACAGCTGGTAATTATCTACATATTTTAGATAACAGGAAAACTGCATCCTGGTCATTAAATAGCCAGAATCGTCCAGAAAATCCAGAGAGCGTCCTGGAACCTCAGGTGATTAGCAGTCAGAGTTTCTGGGAAGTAGCCATGTGCGCCCATAGAAATTTTTTTTCGTTTCGTTTTGGATTTTTCATCATTTCGTTTTTCGGGATTCGGGCCCGAAAATCAATTCGTTTCGGGATTCAGATTCGGACGAAATCTGAATTTTCGTAATTTTGTTAGTGGTAGTATGTATGAACCCCCCCCCCCCCCCAATTGATACCAGACCCTTTAGGTCTGGTGGGGATGTTGGGAGGGACCCCCCAAGTTAAAAATAAAAAATGTGCATGAGATTACCCCCAAAGGTCATACCAGACTCTTTAGGTCTGGTAGGAATTCTAAGGCGGAAACTCACCTAAAAAATTAGAAAAAAATGTAAGGGCCCCCCTAAAAATCCCAACCAGACCCTTTATCCAAGCACAAGTCTGGCAGGGCAAGAAAGAGTGGGACAAGCGAGCACCCCCTCACTGTTCCATACCAGGCCACATCCCCTCGGCATTGGAAAGGTGCTTTTCCAGGGGTCCCCCTGGAAAAGCACCTGGTCCCCATACCAATGGGGAGAAGGGCCTCTTCTGCCACAACCCTGGCCCAGCTGTTGTGGGGGTCTGCAGGCAGGGGGGCTTATTTGCATCGGGGTACCCCATTAATAAATGGGGCACCCAGATGCTCCCTTTCCTTGTGAGTGAATAAGGGGTAGTTGTTACTTCGACTCATTCAGTAAAGAGTAAATTAAAAGTAAATAAAGACACCACACTTTTGAGAAAAGTCCTTTAATTAAACAAAAAACAAAGAGTCAGTTTTTGACAATACTTATATATTTTTTTTAAATTGCTCCATCGATGTAATCCAGCGTCAATCACGATGAACGATGCCTACCGCCGCACGACGACCCGTCTGAACCCGAGGAAGACTCACCGCACAATGAGATCTCCGGCCAGAATTTAATCAAGTGGGCAGAGCGACCCGGAAAGTCATGAGGCCCATTCAGCTGTTACGCTCATTTGACATTCTCAACTGTCATAACACAATGGCATTCGGGAGCTCCTAATACTATTCATATGACACCTTTGCTCCCAGACCTGAATGGCATTCGGGAGCTCCTAATACTATTCATATGACACCTTGGCTCCCAGACCAGAATGGCATTCGGGAGCTCCTAATACTATTCATATGACACCTTGGCTCCCAGACCCGAATGGCATTCGGGAGCTCCTAATACTATTCATATGACACCTTGGCTCCCAGACCTGAATTGCATTCGGGAGCTCCTAATACTATTCATATGACACCTTGGCTTGCAGACCCGAATGGCTTTCGGGAGCTCCTAATACTATTCCTATGACACCTTGGCTTGCATACCTGAATGGCATTCGGGAGCTCCTAATACTATTCATATGACACCTTGGCTCCCAGACCCGAATGGCATTCGGGAGCTCCTAATACTATTCATATGACACCTTGGCTCCCAGACCTGAATGGCATTCGGGAGCTCCTAATACTATTCATATGACACCTTGGCTTGCAGACCCGAATGGTATTCGGGAGCTCCTAATACTATCCATATGACACCTTGGCTCCCAGAACTGAATGGTATTCGGGAGCACACGAATGCTATTGTGTTATATGACAGCTCAGAATGTCAAATGGGAGGAACAAGCCCATTTGTTTACATTCGGGCCAGAGCTGTCATGTTGCGACAAGTCTTTGTCGGGTTTGGATGGGTCGTAGTATTGGATAACGAACATTTTGATTTTTTTTTTAAAGTTGATGCTTAACAAAATAAAACTTAATTCAGTAAATAAATTTGGATGTATCCGAATGTACGAATTTCCAAAAATTCATCCGAATTACAATTTGGAACTAAATGAATTGTGCATGTCTACTGGGAAGTGGATGTCGGGGGGTTAGAGTGGTGGATAGTCGGGATGTGTTACCCCAGTATAGACAGAAAAGGAGGTCAGTCGGGGGTTGGATATAATAAGAAATCCTGGTGTTTGAAGAAGAGGTTGTGGCATAATCAGTACTCAAAACAAACGACAAACGCACTCAACAATTTGTTACCAGTTGTACAGTAAGGTGCACACGAAATGGGCTTTGAACAGTAGAACAGTAGAAAGGCATCATGGCACACTCACAAACTAGCATGTAAAACAACTTGTCTCACCACTAAGGACAATGACAGAGGTTTTAGATACACGTCTTCTGCCAATGGGATGTGCGGGATCCCTTGTGTGTTTCTGTACCTTTAAGGAGGTGGGGCGTCCTCCTGACAGGCCTGCACCCAATTTGATATCTTCTGCCCCATGTGCTCCAAGATGGAGACTCTCATAGTTTAGAGTTAGGACCGCACTATAAGAGGTGCCTTGGCGCGGCAGTGCGGCTTACACATCCTTTGCAGAAGACGTGTATCTAAACCTCTGTCATTGTCCTTAGTGGGGAGACAAGTTGTTTTACATGCTGGTTTGTGAGTGTGCCATGATGCCTTTCTACTGTTCTAATAATCAGTACTCAGAGACATGTCAGGAAGAAGATCCAATTACCCGGCAATGTCTCCAGTAACAGAGTCAGGATAGATCTGGATTATGAGGCCGGGTGGATCTCCTTTTATGATCTGTGTGACCCGATCCGACTCCTCCACACCTTCACCACCACCTTCACTGAGCCCCTCCATGCCGGGTTGAATGTATTCAGAGGTTGTATAAAGATATCTGGGGGGAATCAGATGTGAGAAATCTGCTCGGAGACTGGTGACATCACAGGGCGACTAATCTGATTGGTGGAATACTCAGCCAATGGGAAGGTAGAGGACAGAAAATGATATTACAGTTTTGTTAATAAGGCTGCAGGCTCCGGGGCTGTCATCTACATCCTAAATGTCTCTTCATTACCTAGTGTGTCATTGACCAGGAACAAGCATGCATGCTGACAAACCGACAGACTTCGTTTCTTTGCATTGGATAGAGTCCATCAACATAGACGAGGGGGAGATTGGGACAAACTCCTCCTGCAAAGGGAATGCAGGTGGATTCACCAGACGGAGTCTTTAGAGGCACCAGGGCTCAATGACATGATCAATTTTAGTTGCTATCTTTAACCTGGCTGCACATCAAACATGGTGCTTCTTGTATCTACATATATATAAAAACTCTTACCATCATAAAGTCTAAACGGCAGTTATATTTAAACAATTGCTGCCTAACTAATGTTATGTTTGAGTATTTATATCTAATTTTTGAACTATGTAAAGGATCCTATTTTTGTTTTGTTTTGGTCCTCATTTAATTATATCTGATAAATATTTTTGATTCTGAGTGCCCCCTTAAGGATTTGTTTTCCTGCATTTTCGCCATTGTGCTGCTCTTTATGCGTAGTACACTGACGAACATTGTGGGAGTCAATATCATCTTAATTGCAAAACAATTATAATATGTATAATATGTACAATAACATACAATTTTGTTTATATGTTAGGCTCTTTGGATACATGTAATTAATAATGTTAGACCCGAGTTATATATCTAGGGCTTCACAGGTGCCCTCACAAAAACCCTTTGAGAAACGAGCCGGCTGGCTCGCATACTATCGTGTCAAATCTGAATCTTATCAGACTCTCATTAAGGAGCTACTTAACACACCTATGCAGGATATTGACTACACGCCCTTCTGAGGAAGCCCCATCTGTTGGGGGGAAACGCGTTAGGACCAGCGTGTTCTTAGACCTCCTTGGATACCCGTGACTTACCATCCATATGCCGTTGGGTGAATGAAAAAGTTTTGCCACTTGACAGGATCGAGTTAAAGTCTGTCCGGACACCATCACATTACAGCAGCAGTAAGATCTGTGATTTTGAGCCGTGACCGAGTAGAGCCCGCTCGCTCACGCTGCTTGATCAGGAGCAGACTTCGGATCCATCGTGCCTCGGACACATCGCCTCTGGGATCCCAACCATCTCCATCGTATTGTGCGGCCCCACTTGCTGGGGAAAACCTCCTGATTCCTCTTCAGATCGGGAAGTGTTTGAATCCCGCGGGCCAGTGTCAGTTCAAACGAACTGTGAGAGACACCCAGTGTTGTTCTCGGGACTACAATGAAATGATCTCTTGGAATTACAAACCGATATAAATTACGTTCCATTGGAACACCTTATCCATACTTCACACGGAATCTCACAGGGACTGCCTCTCATTTGAACCGCACATGAAGTGAGTAATCTTTGATACAATTGTATCTACTTTTCAAACACAGCACTTGTGCCTGTATCAATGACTATCTGCCACTTAGGTGGTTAACAGATCATCACCCCCTTAACTCCATACTGGGTTATCCAAGGGAAGTCAATTTTTGTTTTTTAATTGATTTTAAATGTCTTGTAGTATGTGAATTTATGTTTTGTGATTTTTCTATATCTATTAAATACTGATTTATATTACTAGTTATCAACTGTGTTACTTAGTTGCTGGTTAGCCCCACTAATGGGATGTATCTGTTGAGGGGATACACTGTTTTTTGATACTAACTGTGTTACTTGGTTTTTAGACAGCTCCACTAAAGGGATTCCACTGCCTAGGCGATACATTGCTTTTGAATAAGAACAAGCCCATTTGTTTACATTCGGGCCAGAGCTGTCATGTTGCGACAAGTCTTTGTCGGGTTTGGATGGGTCGTAGTATTGGATAACGAACATTTGGATTTTTTTTTTTTTAAAGTTGATGCTTAACAAAATAAAACTTAATTCAGTAAATAAATTTGGATGTATCCGAATGTACGAATTTCCAAAAATTCATCCGAATTACAATTTGGAACTAAATGAATTGCGCAGGTCTACTGGGAAGTGGATGTTGGGGGGTTAGAGTGGTGGATAGTCGGGATGTGTTACCCCAGTATAGACAGAAAAGGAGGTCAGTCGGGGGTTGGATATAATAAGAAATCCTGGTGTTTGAAGAAGAGGTTGTGGCATAATCAGTACTCAGAGACATGTCAGGAAGAAGATCCAATTACCCGGCAATGCCTCCAGTAACACAGTCAGGATTTTTCTCGACTGTGTCACTTCCAGTGGGGCCGACTCATCCGAATCAGCTGTTTTCATGACCCCCTTTCTTCATGGCATGTGCACCTGGAAGAGACGCGGTAGAGTATGGGTTGAGGAAAATTATAGCACACTGGTAGTGGAGGGATGCCTCGTCAGTGCTGTCTGTGGATGTCTGGAAGGTTGTGTGTCTGTGATTGTCTGGAAGGTTACGTGTCTGTGATTGTCTGGAAGGTTTTGTGTCTGTGGATGTCTGGAAGGATGTGTGTCTGTTGGAAAGGTTACGTGTCTGTGATTGTCTGGAAGGTTTTGTGTCTGTGATTGTCTGGAAGGTTTTGTGTCTGTGGATGTCTGGAAGGTTGTGTGTCTGTTGGAAAGGTTGCGTGTCTTTGTGTGTCTGGATGGAAGTGTGTCTATGGGAGTTCTGAAGGTTGTGTGTCTCTGGGTGTATGGAGGATTGAGCATCTGTAGGTGTCTAGAAGATTGTGTTTCTGGAGGTTTGCTTGTCTGTGGTTTTCTGGATGGTTGTGTGTTCTTGTGTATCTGAAAGGTTGTGTGTCTGTGGTTGTCGGAAGAGATGTATTCCTGTGGGTGTTGGATAGGTGTGACCAGGGCTCAAAATGTCAAGTCCTGAGCTACTAGCCAGGCCTTAAAAGTTACTCCCCATCAGTTCTGATGTAAAGTCAGGCCAGGAACAGCAGACATAGGCGTCTGTGGAAGGCCAACATGACAGGGTCTTGGAGAGGCTAACCGGGTTCAGCAAGGGTTAAGTTGCTCGTTCAAGGAGGGGGTGGTCATTGAGTGTCGCTTACCTGATTGGCTAGGGTCCGGTGAGGTGGGGTATAGGCGGCTCCCCAGGGAAGGAAAGTTCCAGTCTCGGTGGGATCCGCAATGTGAAGACAGGTTCCCGCCCTCCCGCCCTGTTTGCGATATTTGCCTCTGCATTCTTTTCTCGTTTCTACCTTGGTGGCCTCTTTGTCCTTTTTCTATCTATTTTTATGTTTCTTGTCACTGCAGCCGGTCAGGGTGTTAGGGTCCTTGAGGTGCAACATATTCTATTGAGGTTTAAGTGACAGTGGGGAGCCGTCTTTGGTATGGCATCCCTGTCTTAACGGGTCCATCATTAGTTACTCAGCATCTGATGTTAGTTTACAAGTCCCCGAGGCGGTGTTGTGCGGCTGGGGGCCGTGTGGGCAGATACTGGGTATTTTGGTGGTGAAAAATGTCGCGTCAAGGACCTTAACTCCCGCGGTCAGCTAATTGTTTAAAAAATGGTTAATTTTGGCTTTGGTACTAAATAATAAAATGGCTGCTGTGCCACTAAAAATCCAAGACCAGTGTCGTGTCATCCTTTAACAAAGGGGTTAATATCTGAGTTGAGTGTTCTGGGTATTGGACCACTAGGAGCCATATACAATGCCCTTGTCATGAGAGGAGTGGCGGGGTTTATGTACATATGGAATGCAGGAGGAAATGAAAGGACAAAAATGAACAAAATCTACTCATTTACAGGGTGATTACTGGCTGTATATCCAGACCTAGTGGTGTAAATGACTTTACTGCACGTGATTGTAGCTGTTGGCATAGTTACCAGAAATTCCAGAGACTAATTCAATCACAAATTGCTAACTAGAAATTACCTTACAACCAAAAGCAGTGTACATGACATGCAGGCCCACATGTAATGGAAGACACATAGAGGACAGATCCATCTGAAATGTCTGAGCTTCTGTAATATTATATATTTATATACAATATATAATACATTGTCCTTCTTTTTGACTTTTGGTCATTCTTCGACCCCCCAAAAAAGCATCAGCAACCTCCCCTTTGATGTCCCTATATTGGTGGGACCTTTACAGCTGGACCAGGGACATATCCTACTGAAGGTTTCTGGGAAGGTGTAGTAGGGCAGCGGTCGCCAACCAGTAGTCTGTGGACCACTGGTTGTCCGCGAGAAAATGTTGGTGGTCCTTGGGCCCCTCTAATGCCGTGCAGGCTGGGCCGTCATTAAACAATTAATATTATTACTGGGCTGGGGCGGGCGGCACCGCTCCCTTCCTCCACCAGCACTGCCAGTCCTGCAGGCACACCAGGCCTGAAAAAGTGGCATCGGGACATCCCTAATATATATATATTTTTTTTTTTTCTTAAATTTGGCCGCTCTGCTTTTTCTTCAATAAACCCAAATCTGCTGGACCATAGCTCCGGGAATCATTAGCCAGTACTGACCCCACAAGTGCCCATTAGTCCAAGGCTGCTGGTTTGGCAACTGCATCTGACCTATCATTCCCTCTAGCTAAGGGGTCATCAGCCAGGGCATGAGCTTGTACCTTAAGGATAACCACCTCAGTGGGGGGTCTGGAAAGTTGAAACAGCCATTTGAATATCTTTCCATGTTTGTTTGGCTGACCTGCACAGGTAGGAAATGGTCTAGATTTCCAATTTGGGCAAAAATGGTGAACTATTTCAAAAGCATGGAGGCTGTCCACTAAGATACTGACTCTGTGTCCTTCTGCTACTTCACAAGCTATTGCAATCCAAATAGCTCAGCCTGTTGGTTGAGGTGGAGGGGGGCAAAGGACCAGACAACTGCATTCCTAGTATGGGGTTGGCCACCTTAGTGTAAAGTCTGGGACCATTGGAACCAACCTGGAACCAAGTTGAATATCTGAGTTTTCCGGAGGCTGACCTAAAACTGAATACACAATCATAGGTCTTGCTCTCTGCAACCGAGATTTCATCAATAATTGGCAACAATGTTGCTTGATTGAGTGCAGCACACCTCTTTATACTCACATTTGTGGATGTAAGTTGTTGTGGACATTTTTATTAGGATGTGACTCGAGTATAAGCCGAGGGGGGCACTTTTCACCCAAAAAAATGGGCTGAAAATCTCGGCTTATACTCGAGTATATACGGTATATTGAATATTGTCATCATGTCTCTCAGGGTCAGGACAGGATTGCTGGTCTACGCTCTATAGGAGTGTGGGCGGGATTAATCAGCACTGAGTGTAAACCATTGGAGTGGATACCTTCCTGTGGATGTGGAGACACGACCGCTATGCGCAGAGATCTCTGCCTGTGAATGGTCCATGTGCTATGTGCTGGAGGAGATTGATGTGCATTTCGGAGCGGTGTCCTCTTAGCGAGTGTATGGATGCCGGCGAGGGCCCCTGTGTAATGCGTAGATTTGTTCGCTTGGCGTGGATGTATTTGCTTTGAGGACGCGGTATCATTTGGATACATATCTGTCTTTATGAAGGAACCTACACTCGTGTCTTTTTAGTGCGCCTGATCAACGCGCTGGAAATAATATGGCGGCGTCCCCGCAGATAAACTCACATTCATTGGAACAGCAGCATAGTTCTATTAGGCATTGCTCACTGAACCTTGCTGAGTAGAATTTGCGCCAGTGGTAACGGAGGGAGTATGTGTGCGAGTCTGGTCAGAGCGGCGTCCGCGGTTAACACGCTGATTGCTTTGTATAGTCTTTTGGCGGGAAATCCCCTGCACATGGTTTTCTTTGTTAACTGGTGTGCACGGCGTTCTCATGAACTATCAGCCAAGAGCTGTGCACATTGCTGCTCCACATGCACGGACATGCACTCCCCTTTCTCTTGTCTATTCAAATGTATACATGCGTCTCATTGGCTGACTCTGTGTTATGTGAAAGCATTGAGGAATTGATTGGCTGTTGGGGCTAGCTCTTCCGGCTGCTATCCTTTTGTGTGCTATAAATAAAGGGAGCTCCATGCACCAGGCAGGACTGAGCATCCAACGTGAGAACAGCGAGTGTCTGTGTTACTTGGTACCGCTGAGCGCGCTCTATCATATTATACAAAAGAGCTGAGGACTGTGCTTTTTAGTGCAGCGGATTTCTATGCGCAGGAGCGTATATTAATATCCAGAACAAGGTAATGCCACTTCATGTTTAGTTAGCCTGATGTTTGAGAAATGTTTAGTATGGACTCAATTCAATATCTCTTAGATCACAGGTCATACTAATCAGGTAAATGGGTGGCCCAAGACTATGCCTGCCACCTTCATGCAGTCAGGAACATGTCGCTGCAGCCCTGACACAACTTTCCTGGGTCTAGCAGATAAGACATGTATGTAAGGGCCCTATGCTTTCCGTCTCGGTTTGTCAGGACTCCAGACGCATGTCCATTCCATTTATGACAACATAGGAGGAGGGGATTGTGGTAGACTGGTGGGGCCAATGCAGGAGAAGAGGTCATTGCCCTGATCAATGCTTGCATGTTTATTTGATAGTCAGGTTTTAAATGACTACTCTACCCCAGGCAATAACCAACCAAGCCTAATATTTTTGACATAGGATATTTCTTTAGGACCTCAGTCCTTCCTTCTGTTAGATGCTTTGTTCCCTGTGAGATACAATGTCCTAAAAATACGACCTGGGTGTGAACGAACTGAAGTTTTTCTTTACTTGGCTTTAAATTATTTGATGCCAAATTTCCCAATCATCACAGCAAAGCAATAAATCGCCAACTTAACATCTCCAGAGAGGTTTCCATAGGTCCAAAACCTCCTTCAACTTCAAGCTGCATGCATAGGGTGAGTTGACAGAGCCCCGCCCAAGCCACGTCCACACATACTGCTCAAAGTTAAAGGAGAACTAATGAGGCGAGTGATTTTCACTCCTCCTCATAGTTCGAGCCGACCTGTGACAATGAGACTGTCACAGGTCGGCTCAGTAGATCGGGAAGTGAGTGAACACATACCGGCGCTCGCTCACTTCTCGATCTATCCCTGCAGAGAGCCGTGGCTGTCACTCACAGCTCCCTGCAGAGATTCCCCTCCTCCCCGCTCCGATCCGCCAGCGCTGACTGGTGGAATGGACGGGGGAGGGGGCGGGTACAGCTGGCTCTGCCTCTAGATAGGCAGAGCCAGCTGTCAATCACCCAGCTGCGTGGATCCAGACAGTAATGTTGGGATCCGTCCCGGCTGCGGCGTCTCAGTATACCGCGTATAGCTGTAGCTCCCTATATACTGAACTTTGGGTCACGGGAGGACGCTAGCTTGTGTCCTCCCGTTACCCTTAGGAGAACTATGGGGAAAAGCCCTAACCCCATAGTTCTCCTTTAAATTTAAAAGTAAATGAATACCAACAATCTGGGTTCAGAGAAATGTGATTTGGTCTCTGATGATTATCTGGTTCCACCATCTCTGTGTAGAGGAACATTAAACACACCCATTGTTCTCTCTCTTCACTCAGGATTATTCCATAAGAAGGTTCAGAGAGCAATGATGATATGCAAAGTGCAGTAAACCCATCAACCAATCACATTTCACCCATAACAGCTTTAAGCCCCTCATAATCTGAAATCATTGTCTGGATTTTATGGATTCTCACACCTAGTACGTTGAGTTTCACTTCATAAAAAAGGCTTAAAGGATTTTCAATTCACATTTCTCTCTTCTGCTGTCAGCGATGGCGTCTGCTGATCTTAATGAGCAGGAATGTTCCGTGTGTCTCGACATTTTTTCGGATCCTGTAACCCTGAAATGTGGACACAACTTCTGCCGGGATTGTATTAGTCGTGTTCTGGATACACAGGAGGGGTCTGGAGGATATTCTTGTCCTAACTGCAGAGCAAACTTTAAGAAACGTCCTGCCCTTCAGAGGAACACAAATCTGACCAGCATAGCGAAGCTTCTGCAATGTAATCCACCAGCTCAGAACTCCGGAATCTTCTGTACTCAGTGTTATCACGCTCCTGTACCTGCTGTGAAATCCTGTCTGCATTGTGAAGCTTCTCTGTGTGACAACCACCTGAGAGTCCACAGCAAGTCCCCAGAACACGTCTTATGTGACCCCACCACTTCCCCGGAGAACAGGAAATGCTCCGTCCATAAGAAGATCCTGGAGTATTACTGCACTGAGGACTCTGCCTGTATCTGTGTGTCCTGCAGGCTGGATGGAGAACATCGAGGACATCAGGTGGAGACTCTGGATGAGGCCTCTGAGAAGAAGAAGAAGAAACTGAGGAATGTTCTACAGAAACTGATGACAGAGAGAGAGGAGACTGAGAGAAGAGTCCAGAGTCTGGAGGAACACAGGAGGAAAGTACAAGGAGAAGCAGCCGGTGAAACAGAGAGAGTCACTGCCCTGCTCAGAGACCTCAGGAGACGTCCGGAGGACCTGGAGAAGAGAGTCCTGAGTGAGATCACCGGGCAGGCAGAGCGGATCTCCCTCTACGTGACGGATATGATCCGGGAGCTGGAAATAAAGAAGGACGAGCTGTCCAGGAAGATGCATCACATTGAGGAGCTGTGTAACATGACAGATCCACTGATTGTCTTACAGGAATCAGACACAGGTGACTTGTGTGATACTGAGGATGGAGATGATGAGGACAGAGAGAGACATGATAGACTCCTCCATGATGGAGGGGATCTGAATGTGGCTGGGATCACACACACATTACACACAGGTATATCTGATATCATGTCTGGGGTAAATGTACAGGAAGGTCCAGGCACACATGTCTATCCACATTCTAGTACAAAGGGCAAAGGTCACACCACTGCTGAACCATCCAGGCCACGTCCCCGACCCACCATACAACACTTAATCCGCCAGTCTGCAAGACTACATTTTAGGGGTGTACAGCAAACATCGGGGGTGTCGGGGGTTACAGACATATTACTGGATGTGAGCACAGCTGATAATAATCTACAGATATCACATGACAGGAAAACTGCAACATGGTCAGATAAGAGTCAGAATCGTCCAGAAACTCCAGAGAGATTTCAGGGCCTCAGGTGTTGAGCAGTCAGAGTTTCTCCTCAGGGCGACATTACTGGGAAGTGGATGTCGGGGGGTCAGTGTGGTGGAGAGTCGGGATGTGTTACCCCAGTATAGAGAGGAGAGGAGGTCAGTCAGGGATTGGATACAATAAGAAGTCCTGGGTTATGGAGAGGTGGGGGAGGGGTAATCAGTACTCAGTGTTACATGACAGGAAGGAGATCCGATTATCCGGCAAAGTCTCCAGTAACAGAGTCAGGATAGATCTGGATTATGAGGCCGGGCGGATCTCCTTTTATGATCTGTGTGACCCGATCCGACTCCTACACACCTTCACCACCACCTTCACTGAGCCCCTCCATGCCGGGTTATGGGTAGGGGGAGGTTCCTGTATAAAGATATCTGGGGGGAATCAGAGGTGAGAAATCTGCCCGGAGACTGGTGACATCACAGGGCGGAGAATCTGATTGGTGGAATACTCAGCCAATAGGAGAGGAACAAATGGTTGTTCTCCGGATCCTTGGAATGTCTTGTTGTAGAACACAGTGACAGTTGGTCTCCTTGTTCTACAATGGGTATTTGGGAGTCTGGAGGTGGGACAAGCTGATGAGGTGTTCTGAGATGAGAGAAATTAATGTCTCTTGTAATGAATGATGTGCTGCTTGCACATATTCTTCACTCAATGATGTCATAGGTCACATGTTAATGTTTGGGGGCGGTCCTCCATGACAACTGTCCAGGATTGGAGGTCAGATGAAGAGGACAGATCCTTGGTCCACCCGCCATGTCTAAGGATCTCCGTGTCTTCATCTCTCTACTTTCTAATCTTTACTTTTACTTTGTAACTCTTCTCTTCTAAATAAACTTTCTGAACCTTCACCGTGATCTCAGCTTGTTGGTTTCCTCATCACAACCCACAATATCTTTGTTATGAGTTGTCATAGCGATGGAACACACGGGGCAGATTTTGGGGGACAATCAGGACTTTCTATGGTCAGTATTGTCTTCCAGAAATCATTTTCTTCTCTCTATATAAGACAAGAACACAGAACAGAATGGAAACAATATCTCCTTCTGCTTCGTATGACCAGTGATCGTTATTATTACGATGGATTAAAGACTCAACCATTCCATAGTCTGTGAGCCCCCTTCCCCCCATAGATCACCCGGAGCCCAGCTACAAAGAGGTAAAATATATATGCAAAAATAGACAACAAGCCACAGAGTCATGTAACAAGCCCACCCAGCTGAAGGAAGATGAATGGAGCGGAATGCGTGCTGACGATATTCTCCGCCCGCCTGCTGAACACGTTGCATACTTACCCATTATGTAGACTTACCTCCAGCACTGACCCACCTACGCTGCCAGCAGCTGCTCTGCCCAAAGCTACCACAATATCCTCTGTCCAGTCTTCCGGGTCCCCCTTCATTCTGTTTGATCCTTGGGCTGCCTGTGATGATGTAACTCGTCCTCGGCACCCGGCTCCGTTCCCGGCATTCTGATGATGCTAGGAAGGACGCAGGGTGGTACACGGCATGGTGCATGTACAGTACAGGGTGCGCACAAGATAAGAAATCGCTGGAGGTTAGAAGCCGCGGTTTATTGGCAGGAGAGGCTTGGCGTGTCTGTTCTGCCAAAAAAAACACCAAAAAATATACATTCTAGCAGTTTTTGTTTTATTTTTTAGGTTTAGTTCTGCTTTAAGGGGTAAAACAGAAACAGGCCGGGAGGTACCGAGATGAATGAGGCTCACGGTAAGCAGAGCAAACAGGGGACCAACAGATGGTGTGGAGACAATGAAAGGGGAAAAGAATGGATAAAAAGTGAGGGGAAGAGAACTCTATTCTGCCCATAATCTGATACCCCAGAGATCTGTATTTCACAAATTCCAAAGAAATCAGGACAGGAAGTGGGTAGAAATTTCTACAAAGTGAGCCATCGCCAACATTGGCAGAGGAGCATCATGTGCGGCACTTTATATCCTTAACTCTCCTCCACAGAAGGATCGTCATCCACAACCTGGAACATCGTCCTCCAATCATCTCATCATCCCCTCCGGCCGTGCAGAGAAGACATTATCATTGGTGGCCATGATCATAATCAGAAACATCTTTTCCTTCCATTGTGCCGTCTATGGCCGGCCTCGATCTCCACCGAACTCCATAACCCTACACATGGTTGGGACAAGGTCATCCAGTGTGCAGGATGACTATTCCAAACTGTACCCTCCTCTCCAGGGTTATGACTCATGAAGGCTGTATGGTGTACACAATTGGGCAAAGTGGACCTTGCACTAGTCAGTCAGTGATGCCCCCATTCCTCATTCACAACTCCGCCTTCTACCCCTATAATACATTATATTCTGTGTGTGGGGCATTGCCATCCATCAGAACCTGAGCAGCTTCACACTATGAAATAGTAATAGGCAGGGCCACCATCAGGGGGGGCGGTCAATACTCATGTGAGGGGCCCGGGCAGCCTGGGGGGTCCAGGACCCTTACATGGGTATTAGCCGTACAGGTGCCTCATGAGGAGGTGGAGGTGGCCGGGCCCCCGCAGTGCCGGGCTGCATCAGAGGACACCGGGCCCCAGCAGTGGCGGAGGAGGCTGAGGAGAGAGGAAGTGGGAGGTGAAAGCACAGCAGCCTGCAGGCACACTCTGGGGCAGCGCTGGGGCCTCGGCTGGGAGGAACGAGCAGCAGACACTGGATTTCAGAGCCCACCACCTCTCCCTGCTGCATGTGTTCCCACCGCGAGGAGAGTCAATGGAGGTGTGTGCCTTGAGTCACATTGTTTGTAACCCTCTGTAACTGATGGAATTGTTCTGCACTCATGTAAAAATTATTGCTGGGAGTTGTAGTCCTCTATAGCTGGTGCCATTCTGCATTGCAGCAGTACAGACTGGCAACAGCTATAGAGGACTACAACTCCCAAAAATACATTATACAGAAATGCAGCATGGTAACGGCTATAGAGGACTACAACTTCCAGCAGAACTTTATACGGCAATGAAGAATTGCAAACGCTGTATAAAATATCAATGAGAGTTGTAGTCCTCTATAGCTAAAGCCATTCTGCATTGCTGTATACAATATTGCTGGGAGTTGTAGTCCTCTGTAGCCAAAGCCATTCTGCATTGCCGTTTAAAATTTTGCTGGGAGTTGTAGTCCCCTATAGGCAATGTCATTCTGCATTGCTGTATAAAGTATGTATTTCTGAGAGTTGTAGTCCTCTATTGCCAAAGCCATTCTGCATTGCCTTATAAAGTATTGCTGGGAGTTGTAGTCCTCTATAGCCAAAGCCATTCTGCATTGCCTTATAAAGTATTGCTGAGAGTTGTAGTGCTCTATAGCAGAAGCCAATTCTGCATTGCCGTATAAAGTACTGCTGGGAGTTGTAGTCCTCTCTAGACAAAGCCATTCTGCCTTGCCTTATAAAATATTGCTGGGAGTTGTAGTCCTCTATTTCAGAAGCAATTCTGCATTGCCTTATAACGTATTGCTGGGTGTTGTAGTCCTCTATTGCCAAAGCCATTCTGCATTGCCGTATAAAGTATTGCTGAGAGTTGTAGTCCTCTATAGCCGAAGCCATTCTGCATAGCTGGATAAAGTATTGCTGGGAGTTGTAGTCCTCTATTGCCAAAGCCATTCTGCATTGCCTTATAAAGTATTGCTGAGAGTTGTAGTCCTCTATAGCCGATGCCATTCTGCATTGCCGTATAACGTATTGCAGGGAGTTGTAGTCCTCTATAGACAAAGCCATTCTGCATTGCTTTATAAAATATTGCTGGGAGTTGTAGTCCTCTATTGCCAAAGCCATTCTGCATTGCCATTTAAAGTATTGCTGGGAGTTGTAGTCCTCTATAGCCGAAGCCATTCTGCATTGCCTTATAAAGTATTGCTGAGAGTTGTAGTCCTCTATGGCCAAAAATCAGGTGGCCAGTGAGGGCTTTCAGGTGGTCAGTTGGCCAGTATGGGCATTGTAAGAGCCGAGCGGGGGGGATCTTGCACCACGACTCTTTGTTCTTTAGGTCCGCCACTGGCCGGCGGTGCTCCTCCAGACATGCAAACTACATAATAAGTGGCATCCCCAGTGTCCCTCGAGATACGCAAACTACATAAAAAGTGGCATCCCCAGTGTCCCTCGAGACACGCAAACTACATAAAAAGTGGTATCTCCAGTGTGCACACAGACACGCAAACTACATAAAAAGTGTCATCCCCAGTGTCCTTTCAAACATGCTAACTCTACATGAAAAGTGACATCCCCGGTGTCCCTCTACACGAGCAAACTCTACATGAAGAGTGGCATCCATAGTGTCCCTCCAAACGCACAAAGTCTACATGAAAAGTGGCATCCCCAGTGACCCTCCAGACGCACAAAGTCTACATGAAAAGTGGCATCCCCAGTGACCCTCCAGACGCACAAAGTCTACATGAAAAGTGGCATCCCCAGTGACCCTCCAGACGCACAAAGTCTACATGAAAAGTGGCATCCCCAGTGTTCCTCCAGGCAGGCAAACTCTACATACAAAGTGGCATCCCAGTGTCGCTCGAGACACGCAAAATACATAAAAAGTGGCATCCCCAGTGTCCATCCAGACACGCAAACTACATAAAAAGTGGCATTCCAGTGTCCTTTCAAACATGCTAACTCTACATGAAAAGTGACATCCCCGGTGTCCCTCTAGACACGCAAACTCTACTTTAAAAGTGGCATCCATAGTGTCCCTCCAGGCAGGCAAACTCTACATGAAAAGTCCAGTGTCTTCAGTGTCCCTCCAGATTTTCATACTCTACCTGAAAAGTGGCATCTCCAGCCCCCCTCCAGACATACACACTGTAATGGCCATTGAACCTGCACCGTAGGGAAATGCCCCATATGATATACATTCTCACATTACCCCTCTATATGAAGGCACTGCATCAGGGCCAGCTCCCCCCTCCCCGTCCCCCCATTGTCCAGGCCCTGCAGCTGGGTCATGCAGCTCTGTATCTGTTTACGCTTCAACTGGGACTGCTAGGACCTGTGGTTCCTCCCTTGATAGACTGTCCCTCCTGTACCATAGTGCTGCCTCTGTGTTTCTGCTGAACCATCCATGCTGCACCATCTTGCCACCCCTAGGATCCTGCCGGACTGTCCCTGCTGTACTCTATTGCCGCTACTGTGATTGCCGCCAGTTGTCCCTGACTGTACCATACAGCTGTCCTGAATCTCCCTTGATCTAACCTCGTCTCCAACGCATTGCTTCTGTGTACCAAATGATCTGAATAAATACCCCACACATTGGGTCCTGTGTGATTCGCCTCGATGTGCTCTCTCTCTCTCTGCGCTCCTAGTTCCTCACAATCTGGTTGGCAGCAGCAGGACAAGAGATGGCAGATAAGAGACTGCATACTGTGGGCAGAAATAGACTACCAGCATACCAGGACTGGACTCTGATCAGCCAGCAAGAAAAGGCCAGAGAATTGGGTCTTGGCTACAGGGGGCTCATCAAACAATATTTGATTGGGGAGCCTGCTGACGGGCACATAGGTCTTCCCTCCAGGGTTGACTGTCTGTCGTGTCCTTAGGCCTTGAAGGTCTAACAGTGTGGGCAATTGCAGGGAGCCCCCCTCTTGGGAGGCCTCCCTGAAGAAGTTACTGGCTGCCATGGAGTGCTTTTAGGCCTAGAGGAAGTAGAACTGCAGGTGCGCCCCCCTCCCCCCCCTCCATAAAGGTGGAAGGGTGATGGACTGAGTTGGAAAGCACCACAGGAACCTTTTCGTTGCTATCCTGCCTTGAATCTTAAGACCGAGTAAACACATGAACCTCAGTTGTCAAGAACCACCCGTAAGTTTAAGTGTCCAGCCAGTAAAGCCGTGTCGGAAAGGGATTCAGAAAGTTTGAAAGACATGCAGGAGATCAGGGACTATGTTTAAGTGAACTTGCAGGCATCCTGTGCTCATTTCACCCTCCTTCATATGATCTTCATGAACATGTGCTATTAAACATCAACGCAAAGTGACTGGTGTCCATCATTCTGATCGTCCCAAGGACGAGAAGTTCCCCCCTAGAGGTATGTGCATGGGACATTTATCAACAAATAAATGGTTCTGGGACATTCATTATGGTTCTTCATCTACTCAGTAGTGACATATTTCCTTGAGTTATGTCTGCCTCCATACCAACAGCTCTACATAGGGAACCCATCAAAGTTCAGTTCACTAGACTACATCAAACCCAGCCGGAAATCCATGAACTCTGAATATAGCACCTGAACCCTATTAAAGTCTATATGAGCCAAAACTTGTTTGGGAATGCCTTAGACCTGTATGTGCAGTAGATCAGGCCTTCTTAAACTTTTTCCGCTCGTGACCCCTTTTTGACCGAGGACATTTTTATGTGACCCCAGCGTCGGACGGTCCTCCCTAAATCCCCCCCCTGCTGCTGTGGAGGGATGGTCGGCCACGGTCTCTGTCATCACCAACTACACCCCCTTACCTTTACCTCCAGCAGCTGTGCTCCGCTTCTGCTGGGTTAAAAAAAGCTCCACCCCTGGAAAAAAATCCTTCCTGCGTGCACGTGCTCAGAAAGGTACCAAGTGCACAAGGGGGCCCGCGACCCTAACAATTACACTGCACATATTAAAGTATAATAAAAAAATTCTTGCTTGGAGCACAGGCCTCCACCGCCGCCTGGCCCCTCACACAAGTACTGGCTGTACCCCCCTGATGGCTGCCCTGGCCAGGGATTCGGATTGTGACCAACCCCCCATTCACTTGTGCGACCCCCACATGTGGTCGCGACCCACACTTTAAGAAGCAATGCAGTAGAGCACCCGTAGAATGTACGCCAGAATAACTGACATTACCTGCTTCTGTATAAATCAGAAAATCAGAGTTAGGAGCATTGAAACCTCGCTGACCAACCACAAGGAGGTTTATAGCCAGTGGTGCATACTGGGAGAGGTCATACATATTCAGGAGTCTTCCCTTGACCCTTCTGCCTGGGGGAGGTAAAGCTGTTTATTGTCTGATCCTTCTAGGCCTGCTGCCTGAGGAGGGTGACCATGTGCTTTGACTGAGACCTGGGTGTGAAACTTGGGGATGGAGATGCCATAAGGGAACTTCAGCCTGAGTAAGGAGCCCAAGAAGCTGGGTAGAAGCTTGGTCCTTCACTGAAGTATGGAAACTTCTCTCCAAGGATTTATGAACTGTGACATCCCCCATCTCACAGTCAGGAGGTGAGTTCACAGAATGCTGGGTCGGCTTGAAGGTTCTTTATCTGTGAAGGCTGTACGTGCTTTTTCCACTTTTTTGGAGTCTGTAGGACCAGGGGTGCCCTGTGCCCTCAGCTCCAAAGTTCTTAAATTAATTCCCCGCAGACAAAGGATCAGCAGCGTAAAAGCCAGTTAATTGGTCGCCACTAGAGGGTCACAAAGAAACTAGGGGGGGGGGGGGGGGGATGGACCATGGTCCTCCGGGAGGACCATTTGCTCTAAAAGTGGCACACAGATCCTGATCACGTGCTAATGATATAAAGGATGATTCCTGGTACAACGTTGTCAGGAATATGGAAATTATTGTCTGGAATCCTCCCATGTATTATCTGTGTCCTCTGTATAAGGATTCCTATGAATACGAGTCTCAGCCTCACCCTGTGTAGGAGTGTACAGAACCGGTCACACTGGTTAAGGAGTGTCAGAGATTTTCACTTCCCTCTCCTGCCGTCAGCGATGGCGTCTGGTAATCTGTGAGCTGAGCTGGAATGTTCCGTCTGTCTGAATATGTATACAAATCCGGTAACCCTGAGATGTGGACACAACTTCTGCCGGGACTGTATTGGTCGTGTGCTGGATACACAGGAGGGATCTGGAGCTTATTCCTGTCCTGAATGCAGAGATGAGTTCCGGGAGCGGCCTGCACTGCAGAGGAACATAACACTACGTAACATTGTGGAGAATTTCCGGTCTGCTCAGCCAGATCAGGAGGAGTCCGAGGTCCTCTGTACTTACTGTATTCACACTCCTGTACCTGCTGTGAAATCCTGTCTGCATTGTGAAGCTTCCCTGTGTGACAACCACCTGAGACTCCACAGCAAGTCCCCAGAACACGTCTTATGTGACCTCACCACTTCCCTGGAGAACAGGAAATGCTCCGTCCATAAGAAGATCCTGGAGTATTACTGCACTGAGGACTCTGCCTGTATCTGTGTGTCCTGTTGTCTGATTGGAGGACATAAAGGATGGAGTCACTGGATGAGGCCTCTGAGAAGAAGAAGAAGACACTGAGGAATGTTCTGCAGAAACTGATGACAGAGAGAGAGGAGACGGAGAAAAGAGTCCAGAGTCTGGAGGAACACAGGAGGAAAGTACAAGGAGAAGCAGCCGGTGAAACAGAGAGAGTCACTGCCCTGCTCAGAGACCTCAGGAGACGTCTGGAAGACCTGGAGAAGAAAGTCCTGAGTGACATCTCCGGCCAGGCAGAGCGGACCTCCCTCTACGTGACGGATATGATCCGGGAGCTGGAAATAAAGAAGGACGAGCTGTCCAGGAAGATGCGTCACATTGAGGAGCTGTGTAACATGACGGATCCACTGACTGTCTTACAGGAATCAGACACAGGTGACTTGTGTGATACTGAGGATGGAGATGATGAGGACAGAGAGAGACATGATAGACTCCTCCATGATGGAGGGGATCTGGATGTGGCTGGGATCTCGCACACATTACACACAGGTATATCTGATATCATGCCTGGGGTAAATGTACAGGAAGGTCCAGGCACACATGTCTATCCACATTCTAGTACAAAGGTCAAAGGTCACATTACTGCTGAACCATCCAGGCCACTACCTCAACCCACCACACCATACAACACTCACACCTCCAGGCTGGAGGACATAATATTGGGTCTGTACAGCAAACATCGGGGGTGTCGGGGGTTACAGACATATTACTGGATGTGAACACAGCTGGTAATTATCTACAGATATCACATGACAGGAAAACTGCATCCAGGTCAGGTGACAGTCAGAATCGTCCAGAAACTCCAGAGAGATTTCAGGTTCCTCAGATGTTGAGCAGTCAGAGTTTCTCCTCAGGGCGACATTACTGGGAAGTGGATGTCGGGGGTTCAGAGTTATGGAGAGTCGGGATGTGTTACCTCAGTATAGAGAGGAGAGGAGGTCAGTCATGGATTGGATGGAATAAGAAGTCCTGGGGTATGGAGAGGTTGAGGGGTAATCAGTACTCAGTGATACATGACAGGAAGAGGATCCAATTACCCGGCAATGTCCCCAGTAACAGAGTCAGGATAGATCTGGATTATGAGGCCGGGCGGATCTCCTTTTATGATCTGTGTGACCCGATCCGACACCTCCACACCTTCACCACCACCACCTTCACTGAGCCGATCCATGCAGGGGTATGTGTAGGCATCGGTTGTATAAAGATATCTGGGGGGAATCATAGGTGAGAAATCTGCCCGGAGACTGGTGACATCACAGGGTGGAGAATCTGATTGGTGGAATACTCAGCCAATAGGAGGAAGCAGTGGACAGGAAATTACATTACTGATTTATAAGGCTCTGCAGGCTCCGGTGCTGTCATCTTCATCCTCAACTTCACTTCACTACCTCGTGTGTCACTGACCAGGAACAAGCATGGGTTGGACTTGATGGACTTATGTCTTTATTCAACCCCAAATACTATGTAACTATGTAAAAGATGAGAAAGATAGATGAAGACACGGAGATCTTTACTTTTACTTTGTAACTCTTCTCTTCTAAATAAACTTTCTGAACCTTCACCGTGATCTCAGCTTGTTGGTTTCCTCATCACATCCCACAATATCTTTGTCATGAGTTGTCATAGTGATGGGACACACGGGGCAGATTTTGAGGGACAATCAGGACTTTCTATGGTCAGTATTGTCCTCCAGAAATCATTTTCTTCTACGGAACAGAATGGAAAGAGTATACTTCTGCTTCATATGACCAGTGATGGTTATAAAACAGTTCACACGGCATTCCCGCTGAGGAGGAAATTCCTCTCCCACCCCGCTGAGGGAAGATGAATGTACGCGGCTCATCAGAAGCCCCAGAGTTCTCCCCAGTCTGCAGACGTAAAAGGTATCAGCTATGAGACACAACACGCACTTCACAAATGAACTAATCTCAGCTGCCACCACCCTCAAATTACAGGCCTGTAGGGAACCTTTTCCCCGCACACTCCTAGTCCGTACACTCTGCACTCCAGCAGACCGGCACACAGACCACACACACTACTCTCACTAGCAGGTACAGGTTAGATAAACCAGACACTAATACCTCTAGAGCCGGTCCACTCACTCACAGTCTCCTTCATTACCGCTGGAGGGAGACTCACCCAACTCAAGCTGGCCGGACACACACACAGGCAGATGGAAATCTCACATACAATCTAGTGAACTCTAATGGTTGTGTGGCAGCCCTAGTGGTTTCCTCCGACCTCTAGGATTCCCCAAGCTTTCCTCTGAGCTACAATCTTGGGACTGACCACTTCCTGCTCCGCCCGCACACATCAGACACACAGATCCCTGTCTGGGAATGACATACAACCGAGCTTCTAGGCACTGATGATAGAACCAACTATCCACACACATCAGACACACAGCCGTCTCTTCTGATTGGTGTTTGTTTACAGCAATCAAATACCAGCTTATGAATTTTATATTTAATATCCCCAGATGGGCAGTGCAGAGAAAAGGGCAGAATTACATCAAGTTATAAAAACAGAAGTTATCACAACGAGACAAACATACAGCAAACAGTATTAAAAAAAGGGATAAAATTACACAGATAAATGACTAATCCGGCTTCCGGGATTGGATGGAAAACATGGCAACACCCCCGCATCAGTGGACCCCATGGAGGGGACATCTTTTGGTTTCAGATCTCTATTGTTCTGCTCTGGAAATCAAAATAAGTTTCAACCCAGTGAGTGCAGCCAATCAGATGGAAGGGGCTGGAGGCTTCATGTTATCTCCACCCACTGAGACCAGCCAATCGGATGGAAGGGGCTGGAGGCTGCATGTTATCTCCATCCACTGAGACCAGCCAATCATATGGAAGGGGCTGGAGGCTGCATGTTATCTCATTCCACTGAGACCAGCCAATCATATGGAAGGGGCTGGAGGCTGCATATTTTTACCACCCCCTGAGACCAGCCAATCAGATGGAAAGGGCTTGAGGCTGCATATTATCACCACCCACTGAGACCAGCCAATCAGATGGAAGGGGCTGGAGGCTGCATATTATCCCCGGGGTCTGAGGTATTCTGATATCAGGTATAGAGGGAACCAATATGATCAGATATTTTATATTTCACTGATCAGTAGAACTGAGGAGACCGATGTCCACCATTAGACCATGAATAGACAGCTCGGGTCCTGGAGATGGAAGGATCTCACACCTTCTAGGCAGGGGCGGATCCAGAGTCTAGTCTGGGGGAGGGGCAATGCCGGGAAAATAAGGTGTTGGTTACAGAACAGAATGTTGCAATATTACATTACGTTGCAGGTGATTGTTTTGCATAACGGCAATTACCAGCAATTGTGTTTTCTTTACACATCCCCCGTGTGAAGGAACCTCTGCCACACAACACGCGGCCCATTACTGTCATTAACATGTGTCTGTCATCCACACCGCACATTACTGTGTGTTTTATTGCTGTGGAGCTTTGTGGTACACATGGTCAAAGCACAGTGTGAAGGATGGAGGGCCCAAAACTGAAGGATGAGAGGCCCAGCAATCTGTAATGGTGGTAATTAATGGGGCCCATTCCCCTGCTTACAGGCCCCCCAAGTACCAGACTACTGAGGCCCAGGCAACCGCTATGGCCTTGGTAGTTCTACCACTGTATAAAAAAACTACAAAACCAAGTAATACATTATACAGCAAAGCATACCTCTATCAGCTATAGGGGACTACAAATCGCAGCAATACATTATGCAGCAATGCAGAATACCACCACCTATAGAGGACTACAAATCCTAGCAATACATTATACAGCAATGCAGAATACCACCGACTATAAAGGACTACAAATCTCAGCAATACATTATACAGCAATGCAGAACGGCACCAGCTACAGAGAACTACATACCTAGTGGTATTACTCATTCTTGCTGTGGTTTTATCACTGGTACAAGTATATATGTGTTGTTGGACCAGAAATTTATACACAAGGATTTCGAATATGGATAGTAGAGTTGGAGGACAGATTGACAGTAAGGTCTTGGAGGCTTTACTGCCAATCAGGTGTCCAGAACAGCCCAGAGTATGCCAAAATTGTGGCAGGGCAGGCCATGATGAGCGGGCTTGCATGATTTTTTTTTGTCTATGGGAGTATGTAAACATTTTTTTTTGTTTACTGTGTTACTGTGTTTTTGTCGGTTGAGGATTAATGCTGGAGTGAAATGTATTAATTTTTATAATAGTTGCAGTCAGTCCATCCTCTGGGTGCTATGTCTTAAAGTTGGTTTGGAACTACCATTTAGGTATTCTGAGTGAATGTTGGAGAATGAATGGATACCCCTTTGCTGGTGTTTGCCCATATCGCAGTCCCCTACGAAGTCATCTGAGAGGAGAAGGCCAAGAAATAGCGACGTGGAGATCCTTTATGGAAAATGGCTGGATGTGTGCCATTCAGGCACAAAGCGGCATATGTTGGAGTGTACAACATTTTCATGTACGAAAGCTGCCAAACAGATATCTTCAAATCTTGATTGCATTGCTCATCAAAGAGACCAACTGTGTGTTGTTCATGCCTGGGGCATGGCAGGGGAGATGAGAAAGGTGACATTTCTTCATCGGGACAAGACATCAAGCGTTGCACCCTGTGGTGTTGATAAGGGTGTAGGCACATTGGGAAGACATGTCAAGATATCCGGATTTTGCATATGAATGTGACTGGCCATTGTCTAAAGATCAAAGGACAAGGTGTTGACCTAGGCCAAGGACTGATCTGCAGTACGATGGTGCCCCCTGCTGGAGGACTACAGTGCATGTGGATAAATATGAAGGACCATGCCGATTGGCCGAGAGACATTTAAGGGACATGCGGAATTCTGGGTAAAGGGGGTGTCGATGTATGTGTATGAATGGGTATAAAAGTCCGTGCGCGGCAATATTGCTCTCTCTTTGAGCCCAGCCAGGATATAGGAACCAGAGGACGGACTTGCTGTGTAAAGTATTCTCTTGATTGTCTTATTGTATCTGTTAGTATATTTTATTATGTTTGGTTAGATGTGTGTATAAATAAATAAGACCATTGCTTCTTTTAACCATTGTATCGTTATCATCATTGGAAGCAGAGAATAGCAAGTTAGCTTATTTCAGGAAGCCAAGGCAATTTAGATATTACACCACCACCTATAGAGGACTACAAATCCCAGAAATACATTAAACAGCAATGCAGAATACCATCAGCTATATAGGACTACAAATCCCAGCAATACATTATACAGCAACGCAGAATGGCACTGGCTATAGAGGATGACAAATCACTTTGTTCTTTGGACCTTCTAACATCACTCCTTCTACAGCACCTAAAGGCAGCTCTCAACCTTCTCACAAAGACTATATAACAATTCCAAAATCCCTCCTCTGTACAAAGCTGATTTCATTTTAAGTGATATTCCTAAAAAAAATGGGGAATTTGGATAGTTTTTTGTCAAAGTTACGGACAAAACCGGGGGGAAGCAATCAATTTTATTACCCCACATCAAATGTGGAAAACGAAGTCCTGCAATTGGGTTGAAGTTGTTGCAGAACTTGAAGTGGTAAGATTATATCTGCACGGAATTCACTGTGTGATGGAACAAATATCTCGCCCCCAAATGATGGCTCCTCTCCACGACACAGGAAGAGATACTCTATGAATGATTTCCGAGCTCACGTCATCGCTGGATGAACGTCCCATGTCTGATATAGAGGAGGATGAGTGTGAGGATCATCACCTGCCCCCTTCTGATCCATACAACTTTGGTAACATATCATCATGGAAGAAAAAACATCTAAAAAATGTCCATCACTTCAGGCAAACGCCGGTATTTGGGCATTCCTCCGAGGTGTAATTAGAGAAGCTGAACAGTTGGCAGTTAGACATACGAGGGAGTTTAACTTTAGCAGTGAACCATAAAAGTTCTCCGAAATCTTCAGAATAACTCAGATTTAGTCGTAAGCCCATCCGGTGACGAGGGAATGTTGTCACTATGGTCAGGGCCAATAACGTGCCGATGTGTATGCAGATTCTGGAGAGTGGTATTCACCCATTCCTAATGAACAAGTGACAGAATCACGGAATGAATTGTGTCACCATTATTTATAGGGCTTATGTTACTTCCTTATTATCTAGGGATGCTTTGGAGTATTTGGATACAAAAGAACCAGACACTCCAACGTTCTACTCCCTACCTAACACTCATAATGATAACAACCTCCCCCTCCAGGCTGCTCCATTGTCTCTGTCAATGGATGGAAAATACAAGTCGTCTAGTCAATGACTTTCTTGGGCCTCTTGTTGAGACACTAGCCTCCCACCAGTGGCGTAACAATAGCCATAGCGAACCAGGCGGCCGCTATGGGGCCCAGGCACAGGGGGGCCCGGCCAGGACACCCCCCTGATGACGTGTGGGCCGCCTGGGTCGCTATGGGTTCGAACGCGCCGCTGTTCAGATCACCGTGATCTGTGCAGCGCTGCATTCTTCTCCATAGCCGCTGCTGAGTCAATGAGAGTCAGCAGCGGCGGTGGAGGAGGCTGGACATGGCAGGGAGGAGGAGGTGGGGCCCGGGGGTCAGCATCAGAGAAGGCGGGGCCAGTGACGGAGGAGGAGGCGGGCCCGGTGACGGAGGACGGAGCGGGCCCGGCGACGGAGGAGGGAAGACGGAGGAAGAACAGGCGGACAGGTAAGGAGTGTGACCAGCCCATCTGAGGGTGACCCTGCAGAGCCCACCATAGAGAGTCTATGGTGGGCTCTGCAGGGTCATCCTCAGGTGAGCTATGTGGGCTCTTCAAGGGGTGTAACTAGAAATCACAGGGGCCCCATACTAAATTTTGCTATGGGGCCCTGTGATTTCTAGTTACGCCCCTGCCTCCTACACAAAATTATTAAAGATTTTGGATGGACTCAATATTCCCCCACCTTCCTGGCTGGTTGCCATAGATGTGGCAGCCCTTTATCATTGCACACCTCATCATACGGGATTTCAGGTGGTGAAAGATGTCTTACATGAACCTCCTAAATCGCTATGGCCATACTGTGATTTTGTCCTTGAACTGTTTCATCTTTAATTGGAACATTTAAATTTTTGGTGACACCCATTGCCTTCAGGTACAGGGCGCGGAGATGGGCACATCATGTGCGCGCTTGTGCACCAACCTGTGCCTGGGGGGATGGGAACGCCTATTAGTGTCTAATGAGTTCATCAACCACTATCCAAGCAATATTCATGGTACTTATGTACAGCTACAGGACTTCACGATGAAACCTAAAGATAACCCCTTCAACCTGAATCTCATCATGAATTTTAGTCAATATGTGATCAGCTTTTTGGACATAAACATTATAGTTACATAGTTACACGGGTCCATTAAGTCCAACCTATGGCGTGTATGCATGTGAATCTACATGTGTGTGAGTGGGGATGAGTCCACGTGTCATCTTCTTCCTAAGTGTAACATACCCCTGTATGTTTCGGTCCAAATGCTTCTTGAATGATTCCACACTCATAGCTGATATCACTGCTTCTGGCAACAAGTTCCAGAACCTGACCGTGTCAGGAAGCAAGGGGTGTTACCTCTGTACGGGGACAACAGGCACGGCGCAGGGCACGGGTTCCCCTCCAGCCTGGTAGAACTCCTGGCTCCCCCGGGTGGTGGGCGCGCATGCACAGTACGCAGGCTGCGCACGCATGCCCGGAAGCACGCGCATAGCGCTCCTGCGCCATTAGGGCTATCAGGTGTGGGACTTGCTAGGGGAGGTTCCCAGCACACACCTTCCATCTGTCTTGCCTGCCATTGGCTCCCGGGGAGGGAAGCCTCCTGGTTGCCTCGGTGACCAGGGGGTGGTCTTACATTCACTGGCTATAAAAACCTGGACTGAGCTCTGGCTTGTTTCTGAGTTATTCCATTTTATGGTGTGAACACCTAGCCTCCCTGTTGGATCCTATTGTTACCTTCTACACACCAGAGACTGCTCCTTGCTGTATAACACCTTGTGGGGAAGAACCAAATGAAAATGTGAGCAATGTCATTTTTTCCCCCTCAAATTTGGGAGAGCATTGCCAGCTTTTGTCACTGTACCTGGGTACTGAGAGGGATGACAGACTCCAGAGAGGATGGATGGCATCATCTGTGCATGTGATGGAACAGCCTGAGAGGAGGAGTTTTCTAGCTGCTTCTGGTGCCAGGAGCCGTGCTGTGTGACTAGATAAAGGTGTGCTGCAGGCTACACCACTGTGCCTCACGAGCTACTGCTGCGAGTACCTACTGTGAGCAGGATAAAAAAAAAAAGCGATAAAAAAAATTAGAGGTGCACCAAAAAGGAAATGTCAAAACCGAAATGAAAAATAAAATGTCAGGCCGAAACCGAAACCAGAAATGTTTTTTTCCTAACCTTTAAAATAAATTTTTTGGAAGCAGCCGAGGGCAAGCGAGGGGGCGGGGCAAAAATGCTCCTTCGCCTGTGTAGCAAAAAATCCTTGCACCGGCCCTGACTGTGAGCTGTATTCTGCGTGTAGCGCTCACCCCCGAAGGAGCCGCTGAATATGCACCTGGGCTCTCCTACCTGCCACCAGCCCCTTTCTCAGATCCAGCAACACCGACACTCCGGAACAGAACAGGCTCGAGTTGTGGGGTCTTTTCAGTATTTATTGTACAGGATCAACTACGAGAGAGGGTTTGGGGTTGTAGGATACCCGGGTAATACCTCAGAGGACTCTGTATTCTCCCGTAGCAACGGCTTGTATCAGTAAAACAACGGTCCAGTAAGAGCGACCAGTAATAGAAATAGCACAGAGGACAGCCAGGAATGGTCCAGGACCTTGAGGGAGAACTGTCTCTGGACCTCTAATACAACAACTGGCTGTTCTTCAGTAAAGTACCTGTGTCCCCGCCAACACAGGCGGGGAGAGCAGCGGGGATTTGAAGGGACACAGGCCGCTGCAGCCACAGTTCTCCACAATGTACTGGCGGTTGCCGGTACATTTAGGAGAACTGTGGACCTCGGTTCGTAAGTATGGATTGTCTGTAACCCGGCCACTGCCTGTATATTCTTTTTTAATATCCTTTTTCTTGAAAACGTTTTAAGATATTTTTGGCTTGTTCCTCGTAGTCACATAGTAAGGTACAATTACGTCTAATGCCAACTAATTGTCCTTTTGGAACATTACTAATCCATTCCGGATGATGACATTTCTATCCGCAGCTTTAACAAAGGTTTTGGTACAAATGTTTCCTCCATTAATAAAAAATATGTAAATCTAAAACTTCAAGGGAGGGGCAGATCTGGAGTCTAGTCTCGGGGGAGGGGCAATGCCGGGAAAATAAGGTGTTGGTTACAGAACAGAATGTTGAAATATTACATTACGTTGCAGCTGATTGTTTTGCATAACGGTAAATTCCCAGCAATTGTGTTTTCTTTACACATCCCCCGTGTGAAGGAACCTCTGCCACACAACACGCGGCCCATTACTGTCATTAACATGTGTCTGTCATCCACACCGCACATTACTGTGTTTTATTGCTGTGGAGCTTTGTGGTACACACAGTCAAGGTGCAGTGTGAAGGATGGGGGGCCCAAAACTGAAGGATGAGAGGCCCAGTAACCTGCAATGTTGGCGGTTACTGGGCCCCCCAGGTGCCAGAATGTTAGGGCCCAGGCAAATCCCAGCAATACATTATACAGCAATGCAGAATACCACCAGCTATAGAGGACTACAAATCCCAGCAATACATTAGACAGCAATGCAGAATAATCCCATCAGCTATAGAAGACTACACCTCCCAGCAATACATTAGACAGCAATGCAGAATAATACCATCAGCTAGAGAAGACTACACATCCCAGCAATACATTACACAGCAATACAGAATACCAAAAGCTATAAAGGACTACAAATGCCAGCAATACATTATACAGCAATGCAGAATAGCACCAGTTATACAGAACCACAAATAATATCATCAGCTATTGATAGCTACAAATCCCAGTGTTACACTATATGGCAATGCAGAATACCATTGGCTACAGATGACTACAAATCCCAGCAATACATTATGAGCAATCCAGAATTGCACTGGCTTTAGAGCACTGCAAATTTCAGTAACACATTGAAGAACAATGCAGTCTACTATCAGCAATAGAGGACTACAAATTCCAGCAATAAATTATACAGAAATGCAGAATACCACCAGCTATAGAGGACTACAAATCCCAGCAATATATTGAAAAGCAATCCAGAATTGCACTGGCTATAGAGGACTACAAATCTGTGGTTCAGTTCTGCAACGGACACATGGAGAATGTGAAAGGCACAACGATAGAGGATCTCCATCTCCATCCATAAATGGAAGAACATTCTGGAACTCGGTGGAAGAATGATTGTGAACAAAGCCATGGCGCCTGGAGGAGAAGAGATCTAACCTCTGCAATACAGATCACGCTTTGTTGGGGTTTTCACAATCTTCTGGAACATTTTTTGGGATATATGTGAGTGTGAAATAACAGCACAAACCTCATCACTGTACTGTGCTTTGTGATTGGTCCAGCAGAGGGAGGGTGGGGGAGGGGACACAACACAGGAACTGGTGTCGGTCATATACACAGTTCCAATGCCGCGGTTTACACAGTGCTATAGGTGTTTAAGTAAACTAAATACCAATAATTAAAACAAATTAGTGTTACAGCTAAATCCCATATGGTGGAACATAAAAATAAAACATGTCATATTTAGTTGGGTGAAAACCATAATGCTCACAGTGAAAAAATAACAATAGTGTAAAAAATGTGTTTAAACCACTAAAGTGTCTTCAAAGAGACCTATTCAGTGTTTTATAAATAACATTTAAAGCATAAAGGTCCTTAAGTGCTACAATGTGACAAGATATCAATGAAATGAAACACTAATACATCATAGCAATCTCAGCGCTGCGTGATAGTACAAATTGCTACATGAGAACCCAGTGATTTAGCAATTTGTACTATCACCCACCACACACATCACAATCTGATTGTACAATCTCCTCTACATCCACCACCAACTATTCAGCACAAGGACCTGACTGAGTACAGACTGATGGGATGGATCAGGGAGGTCCTCATATCACACTGTCTGGGTAATCCAAAGTCATGGAGATAAAGCGAGGAGAGACTGACGACACAACCCGACAATTGTTACAACCTCTGACCGTCTGTATACCGGACAGGAGAACCAACCGTGACATCACAGCACCGGCTACAACCAAGGAAAACACAATGACAAGAAGTCACAGAGTACCAGCATGGAAGGGAAGCACTGGAGACATGAGGGTAAAGGGAAGGAGAGAATGAGCATTGAAGGGAACCACTGTAGACATGAGGGTAAAGGGAAGGAGAGAATGAACATGGAAGGGAAGCGCTGGAGACATGAGGGTAAAGGGAAGGAGAGAATGAGCATGCAAGGGAAGCACTGGAGACATGAGGGTAAAGGGAAGGGGTGGCTGAAGCCTGACTGACAGACTTTACCTTACAAAGGGAGGATAGTGACACAGAGGGAGAATGACGCAGAGCGATACATCCCCGGCCCTCAGACCTCAGCTCACCCCTTTCTTATGATGAAGTGAGGGTCCGGTTGGAGAGAGGCCCCTCCTCCAATGCTCAGGCTATCAGTCCAGGATAGCAGCATGAGGTCTGCTGCCCACCCCGCTCACTGTGACAGAACACTGGCGCTGTGGATGTATGATGGAGAGTTGGGCCTCCTTGGTCTTTCCTGGTAGCTCCTCCCCCCTCCGGCCTGCGTTCTGTCACTTCAGGTCTGCGGTCCTACACCCCTGGTCCCTGACAAGTCCTAGTGGCAGCCCGGCCCCAGTGGTGATGTGACACTCAGGCACTTCTGGTCCGGCCTCACAATCCTCCGACCCGGCAGTCCCTTGGAGAGTGATGACCTCGCAGACAATGATCTCGACCACGCAGCACTGCAATGCTCAGATCCTCCCTAGTCACAGATGACAGTCCTAATGCTGCTCCCAAAGGTCCCGCTACAAATCCCAGACCGCCTGCAGGTAAATGAAGAGTTTCCTGGCTGACCTCAGGTATAGGCCCCAATGCTGTACACAGGGTAAGGCTGACACATCAGGGATGAGGGGCGCAGGGGCCACAGATGGAATGGAAGAGGCGGCTGTAGTCAGGAATAGTTAAAATGTCTGAGCCGGTCCCCCCATCAGGAGAATCCGCCCTCTGAAGTAAATGATCCATTCCGGGCTGTGAGCAGGTGAAAAGATCCAAAAGGGAGAGAGGTGAATCCAGCTGGCAGTCCTGAGGTAATGGCTGACCCCGCCCACTGACAGGAGTGACTATAGAGGGGAAAGGTTACACTCATTGGTCAGCTGTTTTCCCGCCAAAAGTCTGTCACCAATCCTGTGCTCAGCTGACTGAAGGTCTGTCCAGCCACTGAGGTAAATCTTCCTAGCAACAGCAGGCAGCTTGTAACCTGAAAGACAAAGCAGTAAGAACCAGCAAAGCCGGCGCAGAGAGACAGGTACACAGTGGCGACTCCAGGAACAATACATAGGGGGGGCACATAAGATACCACAGTCAAAACTGGGGGGGCACTAATAATTTTATAGGTCAAGGAAAAGTACAGCACACTGTGGCTGAGGGATCCCTCATCACTGCTGTGCGTGAGAGCAATTGCTGCTACCCTGGTAGTTCTGGTACTGACTCCTGTCAACTGTATAGAGCAGTGGTCCCCAACCCCCGGTCCGCGGACCGGTACCGATCCGCGGATCAAATGGTACCGGGCCGCACAGTCTCAGTGCGGTCCGGTCCTGCAATATGGGGCAGTGCAGGGTCCCGGTGTTCGAAATTCACTACGCGGGCCTCCGATTTAAAGGGGAATCAGCGTGGGGGTGGGGGGCACACATTGCTCCCCCTTGCCCCCCTGTAGCAACAACTATGCAGGTACATGACCGTCATCACAGACCTCTATTGATTATAATTAGATTTATAAACACATGGGTGAGCGGGGCCACAATTTTTAATGGAAATTTTTTTTTTTAAATGGGCTCCGCATTTCTCCCTTTCTCCCCGCTTCGGCTGCCACACCAGCTATTGTGAATAGCTCGTACAGAATCCCTTCGGTTCGACTGAACCAAAGTGCAGAGGCGGCCGATGAGATAATCCAGCAATTTGGCAGTGTCCGGGCTGGGCTTATATAGGGAAGTAATGATTGAAGTTTGAGGTCACTTCCTGTGTGCCTCCTGGGCATTTTCCCACCTTTTTCCATCAGGTTGAGGTCACTTCCTGTGCGCCTCCTGGGCATTTTCCCGCCTTTTTCCATCAGGTTGAGGTCACTTCCTGTGCGCCTCCTGGGCATTTTCCTGCCTTTTTCCATCAGGTCTTTTGCGCATGCGCGGGTTGTCGCACTGACGCGTCTTTGGCGCATGCGCAGTTGGCACAGATTTCCTCTTGCGGCAACGCGCCATTGGCGCATGCGTAGTAAGCCCTGGACTCTTACACTCACAGTCATCCAGCACTGTCTCCCTTGTCACAGTCTCCAAATTGAGCATGGAGGATTGGAACAGAAGTTCCGAAGAGGAGGGTCAGCCCTGGGTGTTGCCTACAACTGAGACGCAAAGTGCCCCAGTGTGGTCCGAACTAGATTTTCGGGGATCCCGTTTCAGACTCTGACCATGGGGAAGTTACTGTGGATGTGGTGGTCAAGCAGACTGTCCGCAGAACCACCAGCTGGCCTGATTGTCGGGTAAAGCACTGACGCTACCCAGGTAGAGACCAAGAGATCCCCTGAGACACCTGTATTGCCTGGTGGAGGAAACCCTAAAGAACTACCTAAGCTGGCTAGATCTCAGCGGGTAGTACACCGGAGGGTGGAACAGGAATACGGATTCCAATATCCCTATGCTCCACAATGGGTGTTGGAAGAGGTAGAAGATCAGAGGGAAGGATGGATCAAGGAAGCCATATGGGAGTTTCTGGGAGTGCCCAAGCCCAACAGGAAACCTGGATGTTGCACTCGGACAGATGTGAAATTTGATGGGTGTCTACTGACCTGGAGTTATGGGAGACACATCCATCAAGATAAAGTGGTCATAAAAAAAGACCAGGCCACAAGGACTTTGTTTATTTTGTCACCACCATAGACAAAGAGAACAGGTCCATTACCCTACCAGACCCCAGATTCTACTGGTAAGGGGTAACAGAACTGCTGTACTAAAGTTTGTAACGTGCAAAAGATGTGTGTCCAGAGGGAAGGACTCTCTTATTTTTGACCACCTCTGTGAGAATCTTCAGGCTTTCTACTTCTTTCTCCCTTTTTTCTATTTTTTTGGTTGACCCGTGCGAACAATATGAATAATACATTTAGATGGATAAGTTTGCACCTTAACTAAGCTTTGAACCCAGGAGTCAGGACTCTATGCTATATCACTCCTAACTACCTCTAACTTATGAAGTAACTAAGATTTGTGCCCAGAAGTCAGGACTCTGTATAGATCACTTCTGTGTTTAGTGGCATCTACTCTCTGTCACCTAGGAGAGACTAATGATTCCTCTACTGTTCTGGACGCAGGATGAGGGTGACGCACAGTGGTTATGCTGATGATTACCTGGAAGTAAGGAGTGCTCACACTCAATGCTTCTTCCAAGAACCAGTGTTTGTTTTTTGGGAGTAAGAACTCTGCTTTCAGAACACTTCCTAAGTATCTCCCCGCTCTCTTGGAAAATAGAGAGTGCTAGCCACAATACGTCGAGGACCCTTTAATACTGGCCAAAAGCAAGAAGAACCATGTTTTTGCTTCTTTTTGTATTTCTTTTGTTGTCTGGCGTTCCTACTTATTTTTTTGGGAACAATAGACCTGAACTTTCATCGTTGCTAACTGTTGATGTATGTGGCATGTCATAGATAGATAGCATAGGGCTTGTAGGATTGTAGTATAAAAACACTAATTTGCTGCTTCGGCTGAGGCAGGGTGTATATAGGTCTTCAGGGCTACGTGTCAAGATGGTCCCGGTGGGGACTACAACATACTTCATCTGTTGCTTGAATTTCGTGTCCAGAGGATATTCTGGCCGGAATATGAATCAGCCGCTGAACATGTTCTCCACAGCTAAAGATATGGTTGTATGCAGTGGGAGCAGAGTTTCACTCTCTTGGGAGTCAGGCTCTGGCCTCTTGTACATTAGGAGGTAATGTAGTCACAGAATGTGTATTATTGTATATACTCTGATATATACGGATAGTATATAGGACTTAGATACAAGATAATGTCGCTGTGATGTGCATGTGCTGCTGTTCTTTTCTTCTCGTTTAACAGGAGCGACGTGAGGACCAGATCAGCTGTTGTAGGATGTTCAGTGATAGTAATGTACAGTGATATGATATAGCATAGGAATGTATTCTATAAGTATAGGATAAGGACTGTTATGTTAGTCAGATAGAAGTAGGGCTCTACTTTTATGCTCACTATGGTAGTCATTTATTGTCAGAGTGTTGTCACAAGATGGCTTATGGTCCAGGGACAACCTCTAGTCTACTACTGTATTGTTATGGATATAACATGGTGTGTGATATTTTCTGAAATTACACTTAGCACTATTTGTTAAAAAGTTTAACCTCTTCCTAACCTCCCTTTCCCATCCAACTATTGTTAGAGTACTTGCTCTCAGAGGAGAGTTCCTTTGGGTGGCAAATGCTCCAGACTGCGAGGACGAAGTCTTTGAAAGGCAGGGGTGAGTGTAGCGCCCATCACCTTTTGTGATGTGACTACTATCCATTTAGTGATAGCCGGGGCTGTAGGCGGCCTGGCTGGATTTGTAGTGGCGATTACATGGTTAATCTCAGGTGTCCAACCTTGTCTGTACCCCCTGGGCGGAGTAAGAATCTGTCATATTGTGGGACAACCAAAGTAATATGTGTACAGTACAGCAGCCAATTACCAGGCTTCACTCAGCCAGTGGGGCCTGTTGGAAGAGTGTGCCATGGATTAGTGCTGGTTCCTGTTCAGCCTGCCCCCCCCCCAGGCTAGGCCGAGGCCTGGGGGTGGGCGTAGGCTGAAGTGAGGGAAGATGTTTCCCTGAGGCCTCCAACATGGAGGAGGCCTGAGAGATGGAAAGAGGAAAAGAACCGGGACCAGTACGGGCTCTTGAAGTGCCCTGGATCTATGTGAACTTCAGAGCACGGTCAGTGTTTCTTTCTTGGATTGTGGAGCTGCATGGCTACTTTCACAAGATACGGTGAGTCTGGAGCCAAGGATGGTTACCCCTAGACACCTAGAACCCCTCCCCCCTCTCTCCCTAAGAAGATGTTCAATAAACTGTTTAATTAGCATCATACTACTGAAGTGGACATCAATTTATGGGCACCAGAAGAGGGTGGTCAGTGCTAATGGGAGCAGCTGGAAATCAACCCCCTAGACTGACTAGATGTGGATCGGGCAAACAGCGGCTCCCTGCGGGGAGTTATCACTACAAGATAATGAGACTCACTATATCTCTCTGCTAAACGATTACTGCTGCTTCTGGGTAACCTGCTTATGGACACCAGCCTCTGGCAAGTAATCATTGTGTGCTTTGTATATTATGTCTGTGCCTGAAGAACGGATATAGTCTGCAGTGCCAATTGATAAAGTGGAATCTGTATCTTCTCTGCATGTACTGCGCATCTGTGCCTTATATGCCTGCAAGGAAACCATTCTCTCAACTGTTACTGTGAATAATATTTTCCACTGTCGCCTATCCGGCCATTAAAAGTTATTCTGTTTACAAGACCACGAAGTGTGATTCCCTCTGTGAAGCAGCCACACCTTACTCCCGCTAACATGTGTTCTCCTGTATAAGGATTCCTATGAATATGAGTCTCAGCCTCGCCCTGTGTAGGAGTGTACAGAACCCGTCACACTGGTTAAGGAGTGTCAGAGACTTTCACTTCCCTCTTCTGCTGTCAGCGATGGCGTCTGGTATTTTGAGAGCTGAGCTGGAATGTTCCGTCTGTCTGAACATTTATACAGATCCTGTAATGCTGAGATGTGGACACAACTTCTGCCGGGACTGTATTGGTCGTGTGCTGGATACACAGGGGGGGTCTGGAGGATTTTCCTGTCCTGAATGCAGAGAGAAGTTCCAGAAGCGGCCTGCACTGCAGAGGAACATAAAGCTACGTAACATTGTGGAGAATTTCCTGTCTGCTCATCCAGATCAGGAGGAGTCCGGGGTCCTCTGTACTCAATGTATTCACACTCCTGTACCTGCTGTGAAGTCCTGTCTGCTGTGTGAAGCTTCTCTGTGTGACAACCACCTGAGAGTCCACAGCAAGGCACCAGAACACGTCTTGTGTGACCCCACCACTTCCCTGGAGAACAGGAAATGCTCCGTCCATAAGAAGATCTTGGAGTATTACTGCACTGAGGACTCTGCCTGTATCTGTGTGTCCTGCAGGCTGGATGGAGAACATCGAGGACATCAGGTGGAGACTCTGGATGAGGCCTCTGAGAAGAAGAAGAAGAAACTGAGAAACGTTCTGCAGAAACTGATGACAGAGAGAGAGGAGACTGAGAAAAGAGTCCAGAGTATAATCCGGGAGCTGGAAATATAGAAGCACAAGCTGTCCAGGAAGATGCGTCACATTGAGGAGCTGTGTAACATGACGGATCCACTGACTGTCTTACAGGAATCAGACACAGGTGACTTGTGTGATACTGAGGATGGAGGTGATGAGGACAGAGAGAGACATGATAGACGCCTCCATGATGGAGGGGATCTGGATGTGGCTGGGATCTCTCACACATTACACACAGGCATATCTGATATAATGTCTGGGGTAAATGTATCCTTCTATATACAGGAAGCTGAAGACATATTACTGGATGTGAACACAGCTAGTAATCTTCTACAGTTATCAGATGACAGGAAATCTGGAGCCAGGTCAGAGTATAGCCTGAATCGTCCAGAAACTCCAGAGAGATTTCAGTGTCCTCAGGTGTTGAGCAGTCAGAGTTTCTCCTCAGGGAGACATTACTGGGAAGTGGATGTCGGTGGGTCAGAGTTCTGGAGAGTCGGGATGTGTTACCCCAATATAGAGAGAGGAGGAGATCAGTCAGAGATTGGTTGTAATAAGAAGTCCTGGTGTTTGGAGAAAATGTGGTGGAATAATCAGTGCGCAGTGAGACATGACAATAATGAGATCCGATTACCCGGCAATGTCTCCAGTAACAGAGTCAGGACAGATCTGGATTATGAGGCCGGGCTGATCTCCTTTTATGATCTGTGTCACCCGATCCGACACCTCCACACCTTCACCACCACCTTCACTGAGCCCCTCCATGCCGGTTTAAATGTATTGGGAGGACGTATAAAGGTATCTGGGGGGAATCTGATGTGAGAAATCTGCCCGGAGACTGGTGGCATCACAGGGTGGAGAATCTGATTGGTGGAATACTCAGCCAATAGTAGGAAGCAGAGGACTGGAAATAATATTACTGATTTATAAGGCTCTGCAGGCTCCGGGGATGTCATCTTCACTTCGCTATCTCGTGTGTCACTGACCAGGAACAAGCATGCAGGAGTTCAGATTATTCATACTTCACGGGCTGCATGCTTGTTCTGGGTAAGTGACCCACTAGGTAGTGAGGATTGGGATGACAGTCCTGGAGCCTGCACCTTAAAATTTTTACTGCTATCCGTGGCTCCAATAGAGAGATTTCCCCTCACTTCCTGTTCTGGTGACAACGTTTTACCAGACAGGAAATGAAGGAAAATGTACACCAGGGACACAGACAGAAATAAAAATTATTTCCTGTGGTGGGGGAGGGGAAGCCTGGAACCTCTGTCAGGTTTTTATAAATAAATATCCGGCATTCCTTACACACTATGGGGGGAATTTACTAAGACCGGAGCAGACAGAATCTGGATCAGCTGAGCACAGGAACCAATCACATTCCATCTTCAGCTTCTTCAGCGAAGCTTTGAAAATGAAAGCTGGAAGCTGATTGGTCCAGATTGTGTCTGCTCCGGTCTTAGTAACTTCCACTCTATATGTAGTAAATCCGAGGTGTTAGTAGAATATATTTGTGGAAGCCGCATGGCCCCGTCACCCCTCCCCCCTCTGTATATGAGAATATTTATCAATGATTGGATATAGATATAATGATGGGACGGACTACAATCCCCATTATCCCCTTCAGTCCCGGCACCTCTATGATCCTTATGGGGCAGAACAATGGTTACATTTCCTCTATGGTCCTATTCATGTGATAAAGAAAAATCCTTCTGATCTGCGTTACTAATGATGAGATGACATCACTAAGTGCTTCTATGCTCATGTTGGGTTCTTTCTAGAATAACAGGCTGACTTGCTGGAATGACTTTACAGAAAGATGTGATTAGAACAAATGGTTGTTCTCCGGATCCTTGGAATGTCTTGTTGTAGAACACAGTGACAGTTGGTCTCCTTCTTCTACAATGAGGTATTTGGGGGTCTGGAGGTGGGACAAGCTGATGAGGTGTTCTGAGATGACAGAAATGAATGTCTCTTGTAATGAATGATGTGCTGCTTGTACAAATTCTTCACTCAATGATGTCATAGGTCACATGTTTATGTTTTGGGGCGGTCCTCCATGACAACTGTCCAAGATTGGAGGTCAGATGAAGAGGTCAGATCTTTGGTCCACCCGCCATGTCAAGGATCTCCGTGTCTTCATCTCTCTACTTTCTAATCTTTACTTTTACTTTGTAACTCTTCTCTTCTATATACAATGGTTGTTAGAGTCACCATGGGACATGTTATGGGGGTTTATTGGCATTTTTGGCTTATTTTAGAAATAAATGATATTTTAATCAGAATCATTTCTCTCGGATGTTGTGTCTATATGTGTGAGGTTGGACCGCTTTATCTATCACATTTACATAAAAAAATGTGCAGTGATTAGAGTGAGGGGTTTATTTACTGCTTTAGTCCCATCTCACCATAATCTGTATGGATATACTGTACAGAGAAAGCCAAAAATGTTGCACTGACTCCACACACTATGGGGCTGATTTATAAATGTTCCACCCATTGTATCGCTGGGCTGATGCTGTTTGTATGATACTAGCGCCACGAGATGGTGCTGAGGAGCATAGGAAATCCTATGCTCCTCAGCACCATCGAGGGCAGAACATTTATAAATCAGCCCCTTTGTATACACTTTTACTAGGCTGCAATTTCAGAGGGAGAGACCAGGCCGGTATTATCATGAAATAAAAATGAGAGAGTATTATTTCAGAGACTAAAGCCAGAAATATTGCACCTTCCCTGCAGAGTATGTAAGTAGACAGATTAGGCCGCAATCTAATAGGAATTTGCGAGGCTGTTTTTTTATTGTATAGACATAGAGAATGATTCACTCTGAGGCAAACATTAGGATTATTTACATAAAACAGAAGTCACCAACTTGCACAACTAGATCAGTTGGCTGTGGACTGTATATTATTAGTGATAAAGGAGCTCCGGTTATTCTGATAGTTAATCCAGAGAAGACGTATGCACTGATCCTGCAGCCCGGTCAGTGGGATAGGGAGACATCCATGTAACAGCACTGTAAAGAAAACATAAAACCCGGAGCACAGATCTGAGTGCAGTATAAAAGTAACTGCTTAATAAAGGTAAAAAGTAATGTGCAGGATATTAAAAACATCTCGCCTGTCACACATCAGATGTAAGTCCGATCTCAGCTGCTGGTACAAGATTGTTATCCGGATGGAAGGCACGGGAAGAGAGCAGAGTCCAGTCCGGAAAGATCCCAGATCACCTTTGCTGGGGGACACAGATCTGATCTGATGGCTGAGCAGTGCTGAAGCTGTTTCTCCTCAAGACGGGACCACATCTGCTGGGTACTTCTGGGTTGTGAATTGTCAAATGTTGTTGGGCAATGCGTTTCAGAGGTTCCCTTCCTTGATTTATTTGCTACGTTTGGGGCTTTTCTAAAGATAATCTCAGGGTTCTTGGGTAGTTCCGGGCCTAGTATAGGTGTCACGATCTGGGATCAGGCTCAGAGTCCAGTAGCTGAAACAGCAGGCAAATTCATGGTATAACAGGGTGAGTTCAGTACACAAGCAGACAGTAGTAGTATAGGAGCAGGCAGAAGCGTAGTCAGAGAAAGCCGAGGTCAGCAGCCAAAGGTATCAGGTATGAAGCAGAAGACGATGAGAGTAGTTGGTGAATGAGCAGCTAAAGGTCGGTACACGGGTAGCAGTATGAGCGGATTGTTTCACAGAAGGAGCAGGAAGCAAGATATTGGCAGGAGCACAATAATCTGGCAAACAGGAAGTGCAAAGGCCTAGCTTAAATAGGAAGTTCAAGGGAGGAGCAATGAGTTCAGAGGTCAGCAGAAACTCAGTTTACTTGAGGATTATACATGAGAGCAGGTAAGGAACTATCCAAGGTTTCAAGGTGGCTCAGCAGGTAAAGCCAACACCAGACACAGCAGAGGCCCTGGGTTCAGATCCAGAGAATAGGATTCTGTTGCAAGATGTGCCAGCCCTTTTTGAGGATTCTTTGTACTCTATGCTGAGTATTATATTTTGTTATAAACCTTACACTGGTGTTATTTTATGAATAGTGGATGATGATGGGTCAAGGAACTGACTAAAAGCTTCCTCCATCTGGTCTATGGAGTAGACCTAGTTTTAGTTGGTGCTGAACCATTCAATGTTCCCCCTTCACTCACCTATATATAGGACTCTGTCCACTCCACCTTTAGGCTTGAGAAAGGAAGGGAACCTCTGAAACGCATTGCCCAGCAATGGCTGACACTTCATGACCCAGAAGTACCCAGCAGATGTGGTCCCGACCTTGAGGAGAACCAGCTATGGCACTGCTCAGCCATCAGATCAGATCTGTGTCTCCCATCAGAGGTGATCTGGAATCTTTCTGGACTGGACTCTGCTCTCTTCACATGTCTTCCATTCTGAGAACATTCTTGGACCAGCAGCTGAGATCGGACTTCCATCTGATGTATGATAGGTGAGATTTATCCTGTAAGTACATTACATTTTACCTTCATTAAGCAGTTACTTTTATACTGCACTCAGATCTGTGCGCCGGGTTTTATGTTTTCTTTACAGAGCTGTTAGGATTTTATAAACATAATATATGATCAGTTATTATATATAAAGAATATATAGAATATGAAGTTCCTAAATACACCAACATCACTCACTGGTAGAATCGCACATGTTGTAGCATCTAAGAGCCTCTAGGGGGAGACATATTACAATCTGAGTAATGAACACCAGAAAGAAGAATCAATGTAACAATCCAATGACAAAGAGAAACAAATGTACAGAGTATATAAAAGGACAACTATTCTGAACTCTAACTTCACTGAACTACTAAGAATAAAGTTGTATAAATATAAATCTGTCAATGATTAAAATCAGAAGTTTGTCTATAAATAACAAATACATAGAAGAAGATATGAAGGTTTATAAATGAACTTAATATAAGGACTGATCACTGCACAAAGATCAAAGATTACAGAGATATAAAATATAGAAACAATCATCTCTGCTCATAGAGGACAATGTCGGGGTGTATGGGGGGAGGAGTCACCATACGGGGGTCATCAGAGTGACCAGGATGAGAGGACGGTATATATGTCCTCAGTAAGACTTCCCGGGGTTATGGTGTATGGGGGAGGGGGGTCACCATACGAGGGTCATCAGAGTGACCAGGATGAAAGGAAGGTATATATTTCCTCAGTAAGACTTCCCGGGGTTATGGTGTATGGGGGAGGGGTCACCATACGAGGGCCATCAGAGTGACCAGGATGAAAGGACGGTATATATTTCCTCAGTAAGACTTCCCGGGGTTATGGTGTATGGGGGGAGGGGTCACCAAACAAGGCCCATCAGAGTGACCAGTATGAAAGGACGGTATACATGTCCTCAGGAAGACTTCCCGGGGTTATGGTATTTCATGTAAATATCCGATATGTTTGATGGGACATCATCTATGAAATCTCTCAGCAGCAGTAACATTAGAGGGATCATTTCTATCATGTAGACTTCTCATCTCTCCGTGGATGTATTGTGTTTATATGTAAAGTGATGTGGAACACGGCATTCTAGACTTCCCCGATCAATAAGTCTACGGTGTTCCCCCAACCAGCCACACGGGTCCTGATGGTCCATCTGACATAGAGAAGACCACAGGGGCAGGAGAGGCAGGAAATGACATTCACTAGAGCAGTCAGAGAATTCCTGAATACTATATTCAATACAGATCATGCTTTGTTGGGGTTTTCACAATCTTCTGGAAAAAAAATTGGGATATATGTGAGTGTGAAATAACAGCACAAACCTCATCACTGTACTGTGCTTTGTGATTGGTCCAGCAGAGGGAGGTTGGGGGGAGGGGACACAACACAGGAAGTGGTGTCTGCCATATACACAGTTCTAATGCCGCGGGGAGCCGGAAGTGTGACTCCTCATTGTACATATCAGCAGCAATCAGAGGAGCTTACAGAGATCCTGAAGAGTTCATGTGAGGAATAAAGATTGAGAACAATAAGAATGAGCTGTGCCTGGAGTTGGGCTTTATGGGCCATGGTTCTGGAATGGGATGTCCACCAAACTCCTCTGTGTGTGATGGTCAGGAGTCCACACATCTTCATCCATATCGTGTATTTGTTATCAGCTCGTCTACTGAGGTTCTAGTTGGACTTCCATAAGATGAGATGTTCTTCATCCGTCATATTATCCTTCTATTGTAGGATCGTCCTTTCTTATTCATGGCTGGTTAGGAAAGTTGTCATTGAAGACAATCTCCCTCTGTATATACCGTATACCAGGCCTTGAAGGTCGGCCCTAATCTACAAAACTCTCCATGGAAAGTTGTATTGCAGATAAAAGATCCATTGACAGTCATATGTCAGAAGAATAGGATGGACTTTCCCTGCAATGTTCTGGGCTTGGGATGGGGAGGGATAGAAGAAATAACTGCCCCTCCCCCTTTTATGGAAATAAAACACTGAGACCTGACAATAGTATGCGGGTGTGAACGCCTCCGGGAGTGGCAGTTACTGGCGGTGAAATGTCATCTCAAGGTAAGACTGTCAAGAATGACGACTATCCTTCTATAGCCTGCAGGGCCCGACAGCTCTTCTCACTGGACACCAGTCTATGATGTTCCCACCATGTTCCCGCCTGGTCTCCCGGATCTGCTCGGTGACTTCTGTCAGGAAATATCTCTTCATTTCATCATCAGAACGGAGCAGATTTATTGTCAGTGATATGAGCATTATTTTCATTCCCCTTTTATAAAGTTAAAGCCCAACTCCGGGGAGAATTGTTGATGCTGGAAATGGGCCCCTAGCAGGTTTTACAAATAAAAGAGCAGCTCAGGTTACAATACTCACCTTCAATCTGAAGCTGTCCACTTTGTGACCGCAAGATGTCCTCAGTCTTCCAGGGTCAGTAATGCCCAGTGTCACTTAACATGGAGGACTGAAGAGATACTGTGTGTGCAGGGTGTCATGGTCCCACCCATGAAGGGGTATCACCACAGTGCCCATTATCCACAGTGTATTATCACTAAGAGTGGTGCCGATGTCATCCCATCAGTGCTGATCTGCTGATCTCTGTATCTGAAGGATGGCCCTGCACCAGAAGAAGCCTGAAGAGGAAGAGGACCCAGCGCATCACAACA
>NW_017307356.1:443273-448059 GCF_000935625.1 Nanorana parkeri
GAGAAGCACGGGGTAATCTGATCACAGGTAGGTGCTGAGCCAAGAGTTGGGCTTTAAAATAAAATGTAGAGCAGCCACTTCTGCACTCACCAGTCAGAGGGAGATCCCTCTCTGACCAGAAGTTCCGTATCGGAGGTAAGTATCAGAGCATTTGGCCGAGTATGAGTTCTAGTATCGGTATCGGTGCATCAATAACATTCTGTATAATGCAGGGCTCCATATTTCCACTCGCCTGTTCACATTTGGCGAGTGGAAATACAGTGCAGGCAAGTGGAAATTCAGTCAGGCTTGTGGTCACGGAACACATACCTGACTTGTGGGAGCAGCTGCTCCTGGTTGGGCTGTCTCTGTTCCTTTCAGCTGCAGCTCTTCACTGAGCTCCGGCCAAGGGGCAGGGGTGCTGTCAGTCTTTTCATAAAGAGGTTACAAAGTATAACATAATTAAACACAAACAAAAACCAATACACATACACATATAACTCATAAACTGATGACCACATCGTCACATAGCGGCCCCAAGTTAAAGGATGGTAGACCCGGTGAGGCCCTCTTGGGGATGTCCATGATGTTAGAGTCTCCCTTCCAATTCCGTTTCCCAAGATAGTCTATTGACATTGTGTTTCCAGAGCCGGTATTGAATTGGGAAATTGGATGGCTGTAGGACCAGGCTCCACCGCAACAGCCGTCCTTTGTCTCCGGACACCGGGTTCAACCAAACAAGGGAGGTCTCCATAATCCTAGGTCCATAGTCGCTGGGAATGAGGCTGGCCACCAGGTCCCTCCAGAAGCCCAGGTCATGGTGGGTTCTGTGATATTTCTCCCCCCCAAATGGTAGACTAACCAGGTTCCAATCCCCCAACTGGCCTGGAACTGCGTTAGTCAGGCAGTATAAATCCCCATATTTCCTCCATGGGATCCCCTGCCTCTGCTGCTGGGGAGATATGTCACCTGCACATTTCTGAAAAACATGCTGCCTCTGGGGAGAAGTAAAGACGGTATGTTATCCCCGGACCCCAAAGCCACCTGCTGGAAGAGAGGCCGGCTTCCTGTTCTCCCATGAAGGTTGGAACAGAGAACAGTGTGGGACATAGGCCAGTGGTGCTCTGCCCTGCTTCCAGAACTTCTGCGGAGGAAACCACATCCTCATTTCTGGCTTGATGTTGGGGTGGGAGGATGGCTTCCTCCTCTACCTGGATTCCAAACTGCTGCTGGGGAGGAAGGATGACAACCTCTTCTCCCTGTATCCCAATTTGCTGCTGGGGAGGGAGGAAGACCACCTCCTCTCCTGGACTGCTGATCTGCTGCTGTGAAGGGAGGTCAGCTACCTCTTCTCCCTGGAACTTCGTCTGCCACTGGGGAAAGAGGTCGGCTAACTGCTCCCCCCGGACCTCACTCAGCCGCTGGGGGGAGTGACCATCTGCCTCCTCTCCCTGGAACCCTGTTGCCAGCTCTTCAGCTGGGAGTAAATGGCACAGCGGTTCCTCTGCATTCAAATCTATAAGGTCCCCATCTCTGAAGCTGGTGACCAGGAAATGGGGTTGGCCGCCATCTCTCCCAGGAGCTTCAGGAGGGCTATGGGTGCAGGGCAGAGGCTAACAGTACTTTGCCCTGTTGCCAGCTCTTCTGCTGAGGTTAGTAGCTCCATGCCATCTGTGGTCGCTGGGGCATGCTGTTGAGCAGTGTCAAACAGTCTTTTGTATGCCTTTTCCTGCTCCCATTGTTGAGTAATTAAAAAGTCCAAATCAGTCCTCAATCCAAGCTCACTGAGGAATTCCAACTCCCTAAAATCACGTATGTCCTCCCATCTTCACTCCTGTGCACTCCCAAATTGTGGAGTGCCTGGAGCGCCTCAAATATAAGTATTGGGCCGCCGAAGTCATAGCTCTCCGTGGGATCATTGTTCTGCACCCATGGTTACAATTGGGTGGCATACCACTGCAGCGCCAGATACCCTTCATCCAGCATCAGTTCCGTTTGGAGCAGCCCATCCAGCTCCGACAGCCATTCCTCCCGGGGCTGCTCTCCCAGCAAAGGCACATGCAAGTCCCATTGTTGCCAGTATCGTTCCTTGGATGTAGGGAGGACCTTGCCACAATAGTGCTGCTCCAATTGAAGAGTCTTCCTCCTGGCCTCCCGGCACAAAGCATCTCTCCTTCCCAGCATATCCTGGGCAGAACCAGGATTGTCTAACTGGGTCAGCGCTTCCATGGCCGCAGGCAACTGTGGCGTGGTTTGAATGTCTCCTTAGGCAAGGAAGAGCATCCCACCGCTTGGCACCAATGTGAAGGACCCCAGTACTCAGGATGAGTCTGTCCGCCGCTGTATTCATCCTTGCTCAGAAGATATTGCAACCTGCTGATCTTTATCTCCCAGTTTCCCCAGTCATTAGTCGGGACCGAGTGTAGGGTGAAACAAACTCTGATTTATTGAGAAACTGTGCAACCTTTTATACAGAAAGTGATCAGATAAACCTATAATCCCATCACATCCACCCTGCCCTCCCCGACACCCTGCCCTCCCCCAACATTCTGACTGCACAACCCAGCAGGGGTCCACCTGCAAAAGAGCTCCAGACAACCATAGCAGGAGTGTGGCCTGACGCAGGAGAATGTCATCATCCTGAGCTCCTTGGAGTACAAAGGGAGCTAACGAGGGGGGGTGCTGACAGTCTTTTGAGAAACAGGTTACACAGTATAACATAATTACACATAAACCAATACACATATAACCCATAAACTGATGACCATCTCGTCATAAGGTCTGCAGCAGACCTTACTAATAACCACTAGATCACCAGGGATCTGCCTGCTCGCCTCCTCCCTGCAGAAAGAAAAGCAGGTGAGGGGGCTTCATTGTTTTATTTTATGTGTGGGGGTAGGGAACAGGGGGGTTATAATTTTATGTGTGGAAGGGGAGGGAACAGGGGGGGGGATTATTTTATGTGGGGGGCAGGGAATAGGGGGTTATTATTTTATGCGTGGGGGTAGGGAACAGGGGGGTTATAATTTTATGTGTGGAAGGGGAGGGAACAGGGGGGGGGATTATTTTATGTGGGGGGCAGGGAATAGGGGGTTATTATTTTATGCGTGGGGGTAGGGAACAGGGGGGTTATAATTTTATGTGTGGAAGGGGAGGGAACAGGGGGGGGGATTATTTTATGTGGGGGGCAGGGAATAGGGGGTTATTATTTTATGCGTGGGGGTAGGGAACAGGGGGGTTATAATTTTATGTGTGGAAGGGGAGGGAACAGGGGGGAGTGTATTATTTACTATGTAGGGGCAGGGTGCTTTATATTAGTTTTGTTAAAGTTGTTGTTAATATTTATTTTTGTAACTTTATTCTGCATAAAACATGTAACAGTGCCATTTATAAGATAATTTAAGAGGGTGTGTTTAGGGGCGGAGTAAAGTCTGGGGCAGGGTAGGGGTTAGGTTGGCAACTGGTGGCAAGTAACTCTTAAGGCCTGAGAAGTAGCTCAGGACTTGAAGTTTTGACCCCTGGTATGATGTATTGTAGGAATAGGCAACATGTAGAACTTTTAGCTTTGTAGGTCAATGTAACAAGAGTCCATGTAGAACATTTATGTTTTGCAGATGGAGATAACTAGTGTTCTTTTAGAATATTTTGCTTTGTAGATGGAGGTAACTGAAGTTCATTTACAAAATTTAGCTTTGTAGATTGAGGTAACTATAGTTCACGTAGAACATTTAGATTTGTAGGTCAAAGTAACTAGAGTTCATACAGGATATTTTGTTCTTATAGGTCGAGATAACAAGAGTTCAATGACACAAAGTTATGAGCACATTTTTCTGACCTGGCTTATAGTGACACTAAACACAGGAGCTTTTATCTTAAAACTGCATTCAAGTTCCTTAACTATTAACAACAATTTATCTTTTTGTGTATCACTCGGCTTTAGATCCTCAAATCATCTCCGAATTGGTACTAATATGGTCCTGCCTTCTTAAGCACGGTTTATTTTGTTCCCCATATTCCCTGTGTGTATCATAAGGTACTTACCGCTCCAAGCTCACTCTCATGATGGACTACAATCTTACATTTAGTTTACTCTAAGGGGATACGTCTGTCACACATCTTTCCTCAATAATTGAGAAGCAGGAAAAGTGATCATTGTAATTAGTCGAGGGGGGGGGGGTTCATCACACGGTGGTTACAGAGCTTTCTCAGTGCTCTCCCCACCAACAGGATAAACCATACTGACCAAATGGTAACGTTTATTTCTGTCTTTTCTCCCTTTTTATTTTACAAAGTAGAATTTCTGTGTCATGTTCTGTCTGTTTTTTTTACCTCTTCACATATTACTATGCACGGCCCAACTGTCTGGCTTGTGTCGTGTCATATGGAGATGGAAATCAATATGTAGTTACATCTTTGACACATTGACCACCTGCACCTACTTAATAACATCCAATCCCTTGGCCTCCAAGTCTCTGCTCTCTCATAGTTCCCCTCCTACCTATCTCAGCACAGCTTCAATGTCACCAAAGCTCTACCTCCTCTTCCTCTTTTCATAGGGGGTCCCCCAAGACTTTGTCCTTGGGCCCCTTCTTTTCTCTATCTTCACCTCCTCCCTGGATGAGTTGATAACATCCCATGGCTTCCAATACCATCTCTATGCTGATGCCACCAAAATCTATCTCTCCACTCCTCAGCTCACCCCTTCTGTCTCCTCACGCATCACTAATCTACTCACTGACATATCATCATGATGCCACAACTGACATAATATTTATATGTGTCCCCCCCCCCCCCCCCCCCCCCACCC
>NW_017307356.1:448396-467238 GCF_000935625.1 Nanorana parkeri
CCCCCCCTCCGGACTTATCTATCACAATAAACCCCTCCCCACAAGCCAGGGTGCTTAGTGTAATCCTTGACTCTGAGCTCTCCTTTCAGCCCCATGTTCAATCACTATCCAAATCTTGCCGACTCAACTTCCATAACATTTCTAAAGTTCCCTCCCTTGTAATCTTTCACCTGCACTACTGTAACTCCCTCCTTGTTGGCTAACCACTAGCTATCCCCCTTCATGTATCATGAATGCCACCTAACCAAGCACTGCAGGTCTGCTCAGTATACAGCCCAGAAGATCTGCAGATGACCCCTTTGATATGCTGGCTCTGTGTCAGAGATCAAAGCCCAGGCTGCATTAGCGGGGGGAGGCTGGGAGCGTGGAAGGGGGAACCCACAAGGAGCTGGCGTGGATTGGCAAGCAGAAAGACAGGATCAGGGCTACAATAAGCCCCCTTCTCCACACTCAAATATGGAGATTATTGTCATGAATTCTCTCATGTATTATCTGTGTCCTCTTTATAAGGATTACTATGAATATGGGTCTCAGCCTCACCCTGTGTAGTAATGTACAGAACTGGTCACACTGGTTGAGGAGTGTCAGAGACTGTCACTGTGATTTCTCTCTTCAGCTGTCAGCGATGACGTCTGCTGATCTGGGGAAGGAGCTGGAATGTTCCATCTGTCTGAACATTTATACAGATCCTATAACCCTGAGATGTGGACACAACCATATGAGGAGATTGTAAATGTTTATTTTCCCCTTAGTTATGAATGAATACAGGGGTGCTCAGTACTAGGGATGCACCAATACTTTTCCTCAAGTACTTGTCGATACCAATGACAGAAAGCTTTTTTTCAGTGTCATGTGACAGTTCTTCTAAAACAACACAGACTAGTGATTTTAGGACAGTGATGGTACGTCAGTGACACTGGTAGCTCTGCCACTGACTTCAGGCTGTAGAGGGACTGCAAATCTTAGTAATACATTACACAGCAATGCAGAATAATACCATCAGCTATAGAGGACTACAAATCCCAGAAATACTTTATATAGCAATGCAGAATAGCATATACATTTGCTACATACTCTGTGTGATGGACCGCCCGGTACCCCGACTGGGTACCTCCATCAGAAATCAGCTTCCTCTCTGCTGGAACCTGAATTCCAGTCTCCTCAGCCCAAACCTGCCTAATTATTGGACAGAACCAATATATAGTGACAGAAAGCTAAACTCCTCAATCATCAGACAACACCAATATTCTGACTCCGATTGTTGTGCTAGTGACTTATCCCTTGCTGAGACCTCTATGCCTGGCCTGTATACACAGATTCAATCACTGAGGACAATCCTTATCAGATAGCTGAACTCACCAAATACCGTTTCATCCACAAGGGTTGCTTTATTCTGAACATCAGGGTTACAGCAGATGACAGGAAACAACAGATGAATGGTTGAGGTATTATGCGTGGTCATAAGATGATGCTTTCGTAGCGTACTGTGCAGAATACACGTGTCCCTGTCACATGTGGCCTGTTGGCTGTGGCCATGACACAGGAAGTACTGACCAACAAGAAGAAGGGTGGAGCATTACACACAGGAAATGTGTCATAGATCAGGAAAGGAATACAGGAAAAACAGGTGCATTATCACGAAAGGCCACTAGATGGCAGCATAGGAACTAATATATAAAGGTCCATAGAAAATGGTATAGAGAAACAATCTATGAAAAATTCTCATCTACTAACAATGCTAATAACATATTATATGCCCCATTGGGGCGGCACAACCAATGTTGAAGAGGAAATCAAGAACTGCTTTATTGAAGACCAGCTCAGTATTTATACAGTTCAAGAAGTCTAAAAACATAACAGAATCAAACATGAACAGCATGCAAACAGACATCCCCTCCCCGATGCCTTAATGAATGAATAGGGAGAGAGGAGACACATGTGATGGGATTATCTGCTGAGCGCCTACCATGGTAATCGACTCCTCTTCCGCCGGAGTCAGCTACTCCTAGAGTCAGCTATCTTAATCCCCTCATCAACACAATACAACAAAGGGACCAATAAACTGTAACAAGTTCAATGTCCAGAATTGTCCCCCTTCAGTGCTGCTGGATTCACAGCCTGTACCTATAATAAACACAGGGTCACTTAAATGTAATGCCGGGGAAAATGTGCCGTACATCCCTCCACACATAAATCTAGGAGAATGGTTCATTCTAACCCCAAGAGGTCCAAGGGGGGTCTCCATAGTCCTAGGTCCTTAATCAGTAGGAAGGAGGCTAGCCCTCAGGCTCCTCCAACAGCCGCAGTGACGGTTCAGTCCATCACACTCTGTGCTGCCGCACTGCTCTACGGTACTAGCCTGATGTCTCAGGTGGAGGGTCTCAGCAGGAAGAGATGTGGAAGGTCTAAGCAGGGGAGATGTGCAGCTGGCAGAAGTGCTCTAAGCAGTTCTGCATGGTTCCCCAGAAGGATGCCGCAAGGTCCCCAGCAAGCGTGGGTCCTTAGGCAGCTGAATCGATTTGAAAATCTAAAGTGGCGGAATCAGTTTCTAGTATCGGGACATTTTCACAAGTACTCATAAAAATGCCCAGTATTGGCACTGATACCGATACTAGTATTGGTGCATCCCTACTCAGTAAAGGTCACTTCCTGTCAATTCAGTAGATGAGGAGGTGGTAAATGTTTATTATCTCCTCATCAATGAATTAACACCAGATAGCTCAGTACAGATCACTTCCTGTCCATTAAAAAAATGAGGAAGTGGTAAATGTTTATTATCTCTTCATTAATGAATGAACATTCGAATGATAAGTACAGATCACTTCCTGTTCATTCATAATAGGAGAAAGTAAATTTTTATTATCTCTTCGTCGTACATTTTCATGAGTTATGAATGAACACTGGAGTGCTCAATAAAGATCTCTTCCTGTCCATTCAGTAGATGAGGAGGTAGTAAATGTGTATCATCTCCTCAGTTATGAATGAACATTGGGGTGATCAGTACAAATCAGCTCCTGTTCATTTACAATATGAGAAAGTGGTAAATGTTTATTATCCCCTCATCAATGAATGAACACCAGAGAGATCAGTACTGTCCACTTCCTCTTCATTCACATTATGATGAGGTGGTAAATGTTTATTATCTCCTGAATTAAGAATGAACATTTGTGTGCTTTGTACAGATCATTTTCTGTCCTTTTACAATATGAGGAGTTGGTCAATGTTTATTATTTCCTCATTTATGAATGAGCATTGGAGTGATTAGTACAGATCACTTCCTGTCCATTCATAAAATAAGGAGATAATATATGTTTATTACCTCCTCATCAATGAATTAAAACCGAGGCGCTCAGTATAAATCACTTCCTGTCCATTCACAACACCGGAGGGCTCAGTATAGATCAATTCTTGTTTATTCACAATATGAGGAGGCGGTAAATGTTCATTATCTCCTCATTAAGGAATAAAGATTGGAGGGCTCAGTACTCGTTACTCTGGTATATCACACGGGGTTGGGTTGATGAGTAATCTCAGCCACCACACACCATCCAAACAAATAATGATCACCGGGGGTCACTATTAAGCTTCTTCCCCCCAGTTTAGGAGACGGTCTGTCCTCCATGTCTTTGGCCGTGTCCTGCAATACCACGGTGATATGAATATGACCAGCACACCTTTCCATCTTCAGACAAATAGTATTTTATTAATACGTGTTCAGCAGGTCAGACAGAAGTGCAATGTTTCAGATATGCGGCGGGTTCCTTCATCATCCAAAGTGACATGAAAAGTACAGACGGTGAAGCACTATATGTACAAGGAGAGCACCAATAGGAACAAATCATCTTACCATCTTATCATAATGACATCAGAATATTACCAAAACCCACAGAATTCCAGAAACAATGTAATAGAACAAAGCTCTCTTAGAAGCCACCTCTGGGCCTTGTAATTGGGTTTCTCTGAGACTGGTGTAGATAAAAGGGATTCGTTTTTTTAGCATGCTAATACGCCCGGCAGATCTCAGCCCTTTTGTTCTCTTTGAGATCAATGGGCACCTTGATATGTTAAAATGCTTTTACACCAAGTGGTATTGTGGGAGTATCCATTGTGTAGGGAAATCACACAAGATAACATGCATAGCTCTTCGAGATCAATGGGCACCTTGATATGTTAAAAGATACAAGTGGTTTTACACTGAGTGGTAATTTGGGAGTGTCCATTGTCTAGGATATGAACACGAGATAACATTCATGTACAAGGTATCTCTAAATTGAATAGCGACATTTTAGAGGGCGCTACACTTAAGTGGTGATTAGATCAAAGGCACTTAAGTTGTCATCCAATCGGTAGCGTGAGACAGCTCTGATTAGGTTTGGTGGACCAATCAGGAGTTTCTAATGATAGCGAATGGGTTTAGTTAGGATAAAGCGGCTGAGGCCCTGGGAGGAAGGAAGCCATTTGGAGACAGAGGACCTGAGAGGAGACGAGCCATTTTGGGACAGAGGCCGTGGGAGGAGGAAGCCATTTTAGGAGAGAGGCCCAGCTGAAAGGAGGCCATCTGAGAGGAAGCCATTTTGGGAACCCGAGTGCAGAATCTGTGTACATCTTACAGGATGGGTAATAACCGTACCTTCAATTGACAAGTTATGCCAGCCAGTTTGCATATATATGCTGGTGTTATAGAGGTGTTGGGTTAGTGTTTTCCCTGGGTTAGTAGTGTATTTAATATTGTTGGTTTGCTACTGCGGTGCTAGTGTTCCTGTGTGTAGTACTCTTTGATATGATTTGGTGTTTTTGTTAGTACTGTAATCGTTTCTTTATCAATAATCAAGCTGTGTATGTTTACATTCCTGTTACAATATATTATTTTAAACCTAGAGTTTATGGTGTGTGTTTCTTAGCTGACCCGCCCCTCTCGAGCAGTAAGAAGTGGGTGTTGATAAATAATACGGATATTATTTATTAATATTCATATTATGATTGTTATTCATGTAGCCCCTATAGACATACAGGTGAAACTCCAATAATTAGAATATGGTGCAAAGTTCATTTATTTCACTAATGCAACTTATGCGGTGAAACTAATATATGAGAGAGACTCATTACATGCAAAGCAAGATAATTCAAGCCGTGATTTGTCATCATTGTGATGATTATGGCTTACAGCTCATGAAAACCCCAAGAACCCCAAATCCACAACCTCAAAAAAGTAGATTATTACATGCAATCAATAAAACAAGGATTGTACATAGAACGATATCGGACCTCTGAAAAGTACAAGCATGCATATGTACTCAGTACTTGGTTTGGGCCCCTTTTGCAGCAATTACTGCCATTACTTTTGCACGATATTCTAATTATTCGAGTTTCACCTGTATATTTATATGTATGCTATTGCAGTGAATTATGTTCCTGACTGCGAACAGTTAATGGCCTCTGTGTGTCCTGGAGGCAGAGACTTATGGGGATTGAAGTGCAGAGCTGACTCTGGAACTTTGCTAATAGAGCTCTTTGGAACTACACATCCCAGGAGGCTGTGCGAGAGGAAGGAGGAGGGGTATGAACTGCAGCTATTGAGCATGCCCAGTCTGACTGGGGGATCTGGAGAAGACAGGCCTGTGTGTGGGACTGTGTGAATTAAGACTGCATGCAACAGAGCTGTGTGATTCCCACTGACAGATTGGGACACACAGAATCTGTACAGCAGCACTCTGAAGGACTGATGTTCATCTGCTGAACCAAAGAGACTGTGTAAGAGCGGCCGAACTGAGGCCTAGTTGCACGGCTGAACCAGCCGTCAGAGTGATCCAGCCAGCCCAGCAGAGAGAGAGAGAGAGAGAGACAGACGGAGCCAACCGAGATGACTGCAAACATCCTGGATGAGTGAAAACCTCCTACCAGTGACCCAGATGACTTCCCCTACTGAGCCTGAGCTGAAGAGAGAGAGAGAGAGGACGCCCAGTTCCTGCCAGCAGTCTTCATCTTTTTTTCAACTGACCTGAGGATTGGTGAGAGGCCTTTGGCCACATTGAGAACCTGTTTGATGTTCATACCTGCACTACAGTAAGGGCCCCAACGCCGGCTAACTTAGGACACCACTACTGGCCAGTAGTCTAGGAAGGGTTGGGCATTGCCAAAGGGAAACCTTAAGGGGACATACACCCCATTCAAGGGAGGACATTTAAAGACTATTTGCCTCGCATACATCAGTGCTGACAGCAGATAGCTACAGCTACTGTGTTGCAGAGTGCCTTAGTATCCTGCTGCTTAATATTCTTTTGTGTGATTGTTGGGTATACTATTGCCATAGTTGCTTTCATATGTTGTGTTATGATTAAATCAGCTATTCAACTGATCAAAGGTGTGTTGGTGTGCTGTGGATCCACATTTGGGCGGTACGTTGGTGTAGGGGGATAGAAACACCCGGTTATTCAGCGGCTCCTTCGGGGGTGAGCGCTACATTCATATTATGATATTATGATAGACAAATGTTCACAATGTAAATAGAAATCTTGGGCCCGGGCATCAGAGGAACCAACACCTAGCTGCTGATGGGCTTCTGACAGGACCATGTAGGCTACAGCACAATGCAGAATACCACCAGCTATAGAGGACTACAAGTCCCAGCAATAGTACGTTATAGCTGATGGAATTCCGCATTGCGCTGTATAATGTATTATTGCTGGGGTTTGTAGTCCCCTATACAGCGCAATGCAGAATACCACCAGCTATATAGGAGTACAACAAATCCTAGCAATACATTATACATGCTGGGATATGTAGTCCTCTTTAGCTGATGGTATAATATACAAAGCAGTAGACAAATGTTCACAATGTAAATAGAAATCTTGGGCCCGGGCTTCTGAGGAACCAACACCTAGCTGCTGATGATCTTTTGACAGGACCATGTAGACTTGTGGATGTAGATAAGAGGAATCAAACTATCACCTCACCAACTCTCCAATGAATCCTTCAGACCTGGAGACTGCAAAATGATCAGGGGGGTGCGGACATCCCATACTGGAGGCACCAAACTGTCTGCTGTCATCACTCATTTCTCTTAGATCATAGCAATGGGGGATGAGAATGATTTCTTCTTACAGTACATAATAAAAGCTCCACACAAATATAACAAGCTATGCCCTGGCCTTATAGAACAAGCTAGGGACTGAGTAATCACTTGTATGGACCCTGCTCATGGCAGTTGTGTGGCATTTGGACTTACTGCAATCGGGATGATGTGCTGGTGTTGGAAATCCTAAATCTGACTGAGCCACCAGAACCTTGTTTGGGAGAGAAGTGAGAACAGAACTTACTGTGGGGACGATAAACAGGTCTATGAAACAGTTGTCGCAGTCTGCAATACTGTGATCCACCACTAGAGGCGGACTCCTTAAAATCTAACTGGATGGACCACAATCTGGTGCACTGTATGGACTGATCAGTTGGCGGGCTAAGGGTCATTGAATGGATATAAATACAATGGGATCTGATATGTGGTCCCTAATAATACAGGGAGAGATACAAAGAGCCCTGAGAGTGTGGAGATGCACTCAACCACAGGTTTTATGCTTGAGGTATCATGGCAGTTCTTGGAGGGACTTTGAAGGCATTTATTTGCATAAAGTGGATGGGGATCTATCTAAGACATGGCACCTCGTGTTGTAATGTGGTCTAGTTGTATGTGTTCTAGGACTGGTGTATGAGGGGGATTCTGTAGCAGATTTCCCGCCATCATCCCCGAGGTGTTAGGGTGTGGCTGGGGGCCTGGCAAGTAACAGATTTGGACACAGATGTGATGCTCCGGCTGGGATGTTCAAGTTTCTTTCTGGAGCCTTCAAGGGTCATCGGCCCATTTTGTATTCATGTTAATTGCTGTTATTAGAATGGAATGATTTGTAATAAAGGATCACTATGACCATTGAAATCCATTATTGTGTCGTCCAATGTTGTACTGGGGAATAGAAGGGGTGGAGGTTGGGTATGGGTCTGGTGGTAATTGGGGCAGCTTCCCTCTCAATTACCCCAGTCATGCCTAATGATAGTAGAGGGATGGTGGAATGTAAGGAAGAACAGACAGCCCCCATGCACACCCGCCAGTCTCTAGGCGCAGACCTAGGTCACCTTGTGGGTAATCCGGCTCTGTCTGTATGACTTGTCTTATTACAGCTGAAGCGCTCACCCCCGCAAAGGCCGCTGGATGAATGGGTCTTCCTTAGCCTGTCTATGGATTTTAAGCAACCTCGCTGTCCCAATAGCACTTACCACCCTCTGTGGCGACCGAGAAAGCGAAGTCCAGACTGGAGATAAATGCTGAGAGATGCTATTGCTGAACTTCAGGGAGAGAGGTTTAGGGCTAGGAACATCCAGGCTGATGTAGACTCCTCCATCAGTAGAACAGAGTAACTGCTGCCATTCACAGAGTAGGACCTTTAAGCCAGACACAGCAATCCGTGTAAAGAACACCTGGCAAAGCAGTACTTCAGAAGTCATCAGTCATGTTCATCCTCATTATCAGTAGCTGATCACTAAGCTGCCAGAATCAGTGTATGGCTAGTGCCCAGGCTTCAGCCCTAGCCAGTTCAGTCAGTCAGCAGCAGCCTCCCCTCAGGCAGTGCCCGGGGGAGGGAGACTGACTGTCACATGGTCCGCCCGAGGTATTTATATCCTCTCCCAGCATGCACCACTGGCCTGAACCTTGCAGTGATTGGCCAGGGAGATAAGGATACTCGGAACAATCCCCTATTGGTTGCTCTGCTCTGTGGCAAGGACACACCCATCAAACAGGCACATGCAAACAACCACAGATTTCTGAGGAGAAACCAAATGACCATGCACTACAGATCTACCTCAGACTGGTTACAGGGTGCTACACAGCCAAATACATCACCTTTGTGTTCCTTTGTCTGTGAAATGTGCTAATGATATGAAGGGAAATTCCTGACACAACATTTCCACAGATTATTAAAAGACCTTTATTCTTCCTCAGATATGGAGATTATTGTCAGGAATCCTCCCGTGTATTATCTGTGTCCTCTGTATAAGGATTCCTATGAATACGAGTCTCAGCCTCGCCCTGTGTAGGAGTGTACAGAACCCATCACACTGGTTAAGGAGTGTCAGAGACTTTCACTGTCATTTCTCTTCTGCTGTCAGCGATGGCGTCTTCTGATCTGAGAGCTGAGCTGGAATGTTCCGTCTGTCTGAACATTTATAAAGACCCTGTAACCCTAAAATGTGGACACAACTTCTGCCGGGATTGTATTGGTCGTGTGCTGGATACACAGGAGGGGTCTGGAGGTTATTCCTGTCCTGAATGCAGAGAAGAGTTCCAGAAGCAGCCTGCACTGCAGAGGAACATAACACTAAGTAACATAGTGGAGAATTTCCTGTCTGCTCAGCCAGATCAGAAGGAGACCGGGGTCTTCTGTACTTACTGTATTCACACTCCTGTACCTGCTGTGAAATCCTGTCTGATGTGTGAAGCTTCTCTGTGTGACAACCACCTGAGAGTCCACAGCAAGGCACCAGAACACGTCTTATGTGACCTCACCACTTCCCTGGAGAACATGAAATGCTCCGTCCATAAGAAGATCCTGGAGTATTACTGCACTGAGGACTCTGCCTGTATCTGTGTGTCCTGCAGTTTGGCCGGAGAACATCGGGGACATCAGGTGGAGACTCTGGATGAGGCCTCTGAGAAGAAGAAGAAGAAATGGAGAAAGGCTCTGCAGAAACTGATGACAGAGAGAGAGGAGACGGAGAAAAGAGTCCAGAGTCTGGAGGAACACAGGAGGAAAGTACAAGGAGAAGCAGCTGGTGAAACAGAGAGAGTCACTGCCCTGCTCAGAGACCTCAGGAGACGTCTGGAGGACCTGGAGAAGAGAGTCCTGAGTGACATCTCCGGGCAGGCAGAGCGGACCTCCCTCTATGTGACGGATATGATCCGGGAGCTGGAAATAAAGAAGGATGAGCTGTACAGTAAGATGCGTCACATTGAGGAGCTGTGTAACATGATGGATCCACTGACTGTCTTACAGGAATCAGACACAGGTGACTTGTGTGATACTGAGGATGGAGATGATGAGGACAGAGAGAGACATGATAGACTCCTCCATGATGGAGGGGATCTGGATGTGGCTGGGATCTCACACACATTACACACAGGTATATCTGATATCATGTCTGGGGTAATTGTACAGGAAGGTCCAGGCACACGTGTCTATCCACATTCTAGTACTGAGGACAACGTTCACATCCTGGCTGAACCATCTAGACCATGTCCTCAACCCACCCCCACCATACAACACTCACACCTCCAGACTGGAGGCTATAATATTGGGGCTGTACAGCAAACATCGGGGGTGTGGGAGGTTACAGACATATTACTGGATGTGAGCACAGCTGGTAATAATCTACGAATATCACATGGCAAGAAAACTGCAACCTGGTTACGTAAAAGTCTGAATCGTCTACAAACTCTAGAGAGATTTCTGTGTCCTCAGGTGTTGAGCATTAAGAGTTTCTCTTCAGGACGACATTACTGGGAAGTGGATGTCGGGGGTTCAGTGTGGTGGAGAGTCGGGATGTGTTACCCCAGTATAGGCAGGATAGGTCAGTCAGAGATTGGAGATAATAAGAAGTCCTGGGGTATGGAGAGGAATCATACTCAGTACTCAGTGATACATGACAGGATGAAAATCTCATTACTTGGCAATGTCCCCAGTAACAGATTCAGGATAGATCTGGATTATGAGGCCGGGCGGATCTCCTTTTATGATCTGTGTGACCCGATCCGACTCCTCCACACCTTCACCACCACCTTCACTGAGCCCCTCCATGCCGGGTTATGGGTAGGGGTAGGTTCCTGTATGAAGATATGTGGGGGGAATCAGATGTGAGAAATCTGACCAGACACTGGTGACATCACAGGGTGGAGAATCTGATTGGTGGAATACTCAGTCAATAGGAGGAAGCAGTGGACAGGAAATGGCATTACTGATTTATAAGGCTCTGCAGGCTCCGGGGCTGTCATCTTCATCCTCAACGTTACTTCACTACCTTGTGTGTAACTGACCAGGAACAGTTCAGATTATTCACACTTCACAGGCTGCATGCTAGTTGCAGGTCAGTGACACACTAGGTAGTGTAGTCAGGATTCAGATGAAACTCCTGGAGTCTGCACATTTAAGGTGTTTCTATATTTTTCAGTTTTGGATGCAGCGGGGGAGGATTAGAACCTTTTGTCAGGTTTTTACCTTCCATTCCTTAGATGTGACCATACCCCTGCCCCATTCCTTCCAGTCCTTAGACCGTATCCCTCCTCCATACCTTCCAGTCCTGAGACTGTACCCCACACCTTCCAGTCCCTATACCATACCCCTCCCCCCATACCTTGCAGTCCTTAGATGTGAATGTTAAACAGATGTCGGTGAATCCTGATTATGATGGCCGTGTTGTGTGTGTGTGGGGTAATGTGGAGAGGTGACGAGGGGTATACAGTCTCAGGAAGTGGAAATCCTTGGCTTTGTATATGGGAATATTGATCAATGATTGGATATAGATATAATAATGGGACAGATTGGACTACAATCCCCATTATCCCCTTCAGTCCCGGCACCTCTATGATCCTTATGGGGCAGAACAATGGTTACATTTCCTCTATGGTCCTATTCATGTGATAAAGAAAAATCCTTCTGATCTGCGTTACTAATGATGAGATGACATCACTAAGTGCTTCTATGCTCATGTTGGGTTCTTTCTAGAATAACAGGCTGACTTGCTGGAATGACTTTACAGAAAGATGTGATTAGAACAAATGGTTGTTCTCCGGATCCTTGGAATGTCTTGTTGTAGAACACAGTGACAGTTGGTCTCCTTGTTCTACAATGAGGTATTTGGGGGTCTGGAGGTGGGACAAGCTGATGAGGTGTTCTGAGATGACAGAAATGAATGTCTCTTGTAATGAATGATGTGCTGCTTGTACAAATTCTTCACTCAATGATGTCATAGGTCACATGTTTATGTTTGGGGGCGGTCCTCCATGACAACTGTCCAGGATTGGAGGTCAGGTGAAGAGGTCAGATCCTTGGTCCTCCCGCCATGTCTAAGGATCTCCGTGTCTTCATCTCTCTACTTTTTCATCTTTACTTTTACTTTGTAACTCTTCTCTTCTAAATAAACTTTCTGAACCTTCACCGTGATTTCAGCTTGTTGGTTTCCTCATCACATCCCACAATATCTCTGTCATGAGTTGTCATAGCGATGGAACACATGGGGCAGATTTTGGGGACAATCAGGACATTTTATGGTCAGTATTGTCTTCCAGAAATCATTTTCTTCTATATATAAGACACAAACACAGAACAGAATAGAAACAATATCTACTTCTGATTTACTAATGAGTAGAGCAGAGGAGACCGATGTCCATAATAAGAATCTGAATAGACAGCTTGGGCCTGGACATGGACATATCTCTCATCCAACTTATATAAATGGCGCCTGTCAGGTCCGTCAGATTGTTGGTCAGATAGGAGTGGACATCTGTGGATGCTTCCACCACACAACAAGATATCTCTACATTGGGCTCCCCTTGTCTGGGAAATGTTTGTCCTTTTCATAGATCAGAGGAATATTGTTTCATCTCTAATAAAATCCAACGTAGCAACTTAGCAGCCAATCAGCATGGAGCCAGCTTCAATGCCAATCAGGAAGCCGGGCAGCCAGTAATGTTCCACCTCTCTGCTTCCTGATTGTCCAGGAAGCCGGCTCCATTCTGATTGGTTGGGATGCCGGCTTCCTGGCCAATCAGCATGGAGCCTTCCAAACAGCATGGAGCCGGCTTCCTGGGCAATCAAGAAGCCAGGCAGTGGGTAATGACACGCTGCCCAGCTTCCTGATTGCCCAGGAAGCCAGCTCCATGCTAGCAGACGTACTAGTATTGGTTCTGAGTATTGGCGAGTGACGAAATATCAATATTGGTACTCACACTTGATACTGAAAAAACAGTATTGATGCATCCCATATCTATATCGATATAAAACAAATCATACATGAAAATAGGGATGCACAAATCCCAGGAGCCCCGTAGCCAATGTTCCTTAAAAATAATAGCTGCCTCCATACTTTTGAGTTTTTCTCTAGTCTAGTCTTTCAATGGAGCTGGAACAGTGTCTGAACTGGTACTTGTACCAAGTACGGTACTTGGTATCTGTGCATCCCAAATAAAAAGGAAGTACTCAACAGTCATGGATTTATGAGTTCTGACAGAGTCCAGTTCAATAAAAAGAGGTCTGAGTGGCTCTTCTCCAAGTAAGGCTTGTACAGATTTTCTAGGATTCTAGGATCTTACGAGCTTCTTGGTGTTGCAGAAGTCCCTCTTTTTGATGTTACAATGAGAGCCCTCTAGCCGCTTCTGCAGCATCTTTTTGTCAGCCCTCTAAGGGGTGTCACAGAGCTGGCCCATAAGGCAGGGCTGGGGGGGGGAGCAGGAGGGTCAAGCCTTTACGATGCCCTTCTCTGCTCCTCCCAAACCGTCAAATTCATATAATTAAATGTTCAAACACAATATTTTCTGACAACCCCTAGATTATTGTACACCATGAAAATAGCTTTATATTGAGACTAAACTTGGCATTTACATGCATTATGGTTGGCCCAGGAGGGTTAATGTGGCTTGTCAGGCCTCTGACCATCATAACCCATCCATGATTGATATGTATGGCTTTGTCTTGACGAGAGACAGCTATTTGTGCAATTAATTTTATATTATCACTCTCGAATTTCAAGTTATGAAAATCGGGATAATATTGTAACTCTTACTTTTATGACTTAGTGGGATGCGAGGTCACCGGGGTCATTATCCTTACCGGACCCTCTTGTGTTTACCTCAACCTGTCAAATGCTAATGTATTGGTGATCTGCAATTATGCTTGGTTGAATTTCATTGGTGGTCGCCATAAAAAAGGTGAGGAGGGTAGAACTATAGAGATTGCAGGCCAGATTAGCAGATATCGTTTTTCAAAACGACTAAACCAAACAGGGGGCAGCCTGAGGTCATTTGAACTTATTGAAGGCTGCATTTGTTCTAAGGTGAGGGAAAAGAGAATATCATACCCAATATTGATATGTTCAAACCTCCTTATTGTCACACTGAGCACCTTGAGAACAAGGATTGGTTGGGCTCTGTCCATGGATGGACAACATCTTGTTCAGGAAGGCCCAGAACATCGAGATGGATGCCTTGTGAGTGCTGGGGGAGGGACGCAAGGATTGGAGGGGAACAAAGAATTCAGAAGAAAAGGAATATAATCTCCTATCCTGGAAGTTGCGGTGTCTGAGAGTTGATTTGTGTCTCCCAATGAAATCTGTATAATATCATTGCAGTGAGAGAAGAGATGAAAGACACACAATGTGTATCTTTACAAGTAGCTATTCCAAGGTTTATACATCATAACCAAGGTTTCATATGAGGTTTTACAGTTACAATGGAGTAAATGTGGCCAGTATATAGGCTGGGTCAGTACATAGGTGTGGCCAGTACATAGGTGAGGCCAGTGTCTTATCGGTGTTTCAGGAATGTGAATACGTGACAAGGAAGAAGTTAGTGATGTATATACAGGAATTTAACATTTCTCTCACACTCCTAAACTGCACACTGTCTGCAAGAGAGAGCAGACTTTCCCCACTAAAGAAGTACTGGTGGAGCAAATCAGTACATGGGGGGGGGGGGGGGGGCATTTGCATGCAGATGTGAATGTTTTGGAACACCTGGAGCAATATAACTTTCGAAGATGTACATAGACTGTGTGAACGCTCATGCTGCTCTGACTGTGGGGTCCTTAAAAGGACTGCGACTCATTCCCTGGGATAGCCCTGGCCATATTGAGTTATAAACGGGGTAGAGTGGTAGGAAAAATCAGTGGTGAGCGAGAGGGGTGCCATTTCTCCGGGAATAATAAAGGAATCTTCCATCTGCTTCCTGAGCATATTGAATCTTTATCCACATTCACAGTTGTTCTGCCATGTCAGTTCAGGAAACCTCCCTAACATATGGAGAGGAATCGGGCCATTCCTAAGAGGCTAGGGGTGAGATGAGGAACGTTCCGTGTAAGTAACAAAACACCTCAATAGCTAAAGCAATGTATTTATTGGACAAGGATGACCTGACTGAGAACCAAAAATCTCACAAATATTATCAGCTAGGGGGAATCCCCCCAGGGACCATTTCATAACGATACCATTCCCCACAAAGGACCAAAAGAAACCCATAAGCTTGATTCAGATGAGCACCCCCTCCCCTCTTTGCTAGGCAACCTGCTACAAAGGGCAGATCATGTGGGTACTCCAGACATCATCCCTCCCCCAGAGCAGCCAGCTTCAACATTGGCACAGTAGGCAGAGGGAGAGAAAGACATGTGTCAGCCACATCGTAGCCAGAGCAGCCTCGCTCTTTGGGAGAGGACTACCCACTTTCCAACAATCATGGCCTCTGACTCTTCCTAAGTGGACTCACAGGTAAATGAATGTCAGTGCCAATCTCCAAGATGTTTGCAAATTAGGTAAAACTGCACCAGGATCCCCCAGAGGAGAAAACTGTGTAATTGTACATCAAAGGGGGAAAAAACACAAGCCCAACATGTCTTATCACAGAACGGGGAAGGAACCAACCATACAGACCCCCATATGTCTTCCTCCTGAATAAAAGAAGAACCTGTCATACAAACACCATATTTCCTCCCCTGAAAGGGAGTAGATCCAAGCATATAAGCACCAATATTTCCTCCCTTGAAGGGAAGAAGAACCAAGCATACAGCCCCCCATATGTCCTCCCCTGAAGGGGAGAAGAACCAAGCATACAGCCCCCCATATGTCCTCCCCTGAAGGGGAGAAGAACCAAGCATACAGCCCCCCATATGTCCTCCCCTGAAGAAAAGAAGAACCGGACATACAAACCCCATATGTCCTCCCCTGAATTGGAGAAGAACCAAGCATAAAAGCCCCCATATTTCCTCCCTTGAAGGGCAGAAGAACCAAGCATACAGCCCCCCATATGTCCTCCTCTGAAGGGGAGAAGAACCAAGCATACAGCTCCCTTATGTCCTCCCCTGAAAGTGAGAAGAACCAAGCATATAAGCCTCATATATCATCCCCATAAGGGGAAAATGTGGCATTAATGAGGTCTGGGTAACCTTATTACCCTCTCCTTCTTTTGAAGCTCACCATGATTAGACCAGCCTACCAATTAAACATTTTTTAAAGAGTTTTAAAAGTCCTTTAATTCCATCATATTTGCCATTAAAAGACAACTGTGGCCTAACCCTTTTTGGCCATAGTTCTCTTCAGGGTCACAGGAGGACAAACTGTATACTAATGTCCTCCAGTGACCCAAAACTCAGTTTATAGCGGGCTATGGTGCAGAGCCGCGCCGCAGCCTTGATTAATCCACCCCTCTGGCTGATTGAGAGCTGGTTTTGCCTCTCTAGAAGCAGAGCCAGCTGTGCCTGCAACCTCCCCTGTCCGTTCTTCCAGTCAGTGTTAGAGAAATGGAGAGGGGAGGGGGAACCTCAACGGGGAGAGGATCAGGAAGTCAGCGATCGGACAGATCCAATAGGGGTCATAAAACTACTAACAGAAATCCGCATAGAGAGTCTGGGGTCAGGTGACCTGTAAATAACCCTGTTAACAAAACTAGCTCCTAAAATCCATACATAATCCATAACTTCTGACCTAGAGGTGCTTCAGCCCTCCTGACTCACACCCCTGGGCCCTTCTAATGGGGATGGTTTTGTGATGCCCTCTAAAAAGCTGCTACACAAGACAGTTGGAGCTCTCCTTTACCATCAAGAAAAGAACATCAGCCCAGAGACTTGTTTCTAGAGAGCCAATCTCAGATCCATTTTATTCTTCAAGGACTGAAACCCATAGAACCCAGGACTTGTGCTAAGTCATTTCATTCTTATTCCCATTCTGTTTACTGCGGTATTATTTGTCTCCTTTCTGTATTTTGTTTTCTGCACCGTTTTCTATTTCTTTATTAAACAATATTAATACATTGTTAATCTTTATCTCTGCGCTCTAAACCAGAATTTAAGAATCCTTGTCTCTGTGAAGAGCGCTACCATATTGTAGGGTTATACTGCTGTGTTAACCATCCTCAGTGACAATCACTCTCAGTATGCTGCCCTTGGATTGTTGCCCCACAAGCTGGTTGTTGTTTCTCTCTGAATCCTTCAATGCCCATCAGCCCATTGTTTTGTTGTTCATGTTAAATGCAGTTATTGGAATGGAATATTTGTAATAAAGGACCACTAAACTCAAAGCTCCAAGCTCACTCCCGGGATGGACTACAGTCTCATGTTTAGTTTACTCATTTGTATTGTGATTGTATTCCATCCCGGGAGTGAGCTTGGAGTGGTGACTACTTTACAACACACACAGGGACCATTGGGAGCACAAGTAGCCCCCCCCCCCTCCAGAAGGAAGTATATACACAGATGAAACACCAATGAGAAAACACAAATTACCATCACAATGATGTCATAATGATGTCATATTCACAATAAAATTACATAATTGGAAACAGTAGCCATGACCAGCATGTTCACAAAGCTCCCCATACTGATAACACAAATCTGAAACCAGATAATGATGTAGCTCATACTGTGCACGTTGGAGCCTTTGGGAAAGAATGATGGTGAAGGGGGTTTGGTAAATGAGGAATGCAAAAGAAGCTGACCGACATCACCATGGTTACTAAACAGCATGCCTGTTCACGCATGTATCAGAGCAGGAAGTGAAGGGAACTACCCATCCCATTCCTCAAATACTGAGTCCCTTCCGTATATCCACATTCTGACCAGGAGGCCCAGACATGTACATTGACATCCATAATTTTCTTTCTTCACATTTGTGTTATCAGTATGAGGATCTTTATGAAACACGCTGGTTATTGCTACTGCTTTTATTTATGTAAATTGGTGGGAATATGCCATCATTGTGACATCATAGAGTGGCTGATTAAAGCTCCAGCTCCTCAAAGAATATCCAAAGTGTTTGCTAGGCAGAAAGGGAAGCCACACATTGGTGTTGTTCCGCCCCTACCATTAATCACAGGAAACATTGCTGACTGAGGTTAATGGGAACTTGTGAGTAGGTGACCTCGATGTCCCGAAGTCAGGAGGTCCCTCTAATGGAAATGTGCAATTACCAAGCAAAGGGACTCCAACCTGGACCAGCTTTAGAGAGGTGCTGAGAACCTTGAGAACCAGGATTGGTTGGGCTCTGTCCATGGATGGACAGCCACATCTTGTTCAGAAAGACTCAGAACATAGTGATGGATGTCTTGTGGGTGGTGTGGGAGTGAAGCAAGGATTGGAATAGAACAAAGCCTTCAGAAGAAAAGGAATATAATCTCCTGCACTGGAATTTGTGGTGTATGAGAGTTGATTTGTGTCTCCCAATGAAGTCTGTATAATATCATTGCAGTGAGAGAAGAGATGACAGGCTCACAATCTGTATCTTTACAAGTGACTATTCCAAGGTTTATACATCATAACAAAGGTTTCATATGAGGTTTTACAGATACAATGGAGGAAATCTGGCTCGTACATAGGCGAGGCCAGTACATAGGTGAGGCCAGTGTCTTATCAGTGTATCAGGAATGTGAATACGTGACAGAGAAGAAGTTAGTGATGGACACATGTATATACAGGATTTTATTATTTCTCTCACACTCTATCACACTCCTAAACTGCACACTGTCTGTAAGAAATAGCAGATGTCCCCCCACTAAAGAAGTACTGGTGGAGCAAATCTGTACATGGGGGGGGGGGGGCTTCACC
>NW_017307356.1:467264-486580 GCF_000935625.1 Nanorana parkeri
CCCCCCAAAAAAAGGTCTGGGGGAGCAAATCTGTACATGGGGGGGGGGGGGCATTCACCTGCTGATGTGACGGTTTTGGAGCAGAAGATCTTTCAAAGATGTACAAAAACTGTGTGACCGCTCATGCTGCCCTGACCGTTGGGTCCTTAAAGGACTGCGACTCATTCCCTGGGATAGCCCTGGCCATATTGAGTTATAAAAGAGGTAGAGTGGTTGGAAAAATCAGTGGTGAGCGAGAGGGGTGCCATTTCTCTGGGAATATTAAAGGAATCTTCCATCTGATTCCTGAGCATATTGAATCTTTGTCCACATTCACAGTTGTTCTGACATGTCAGTCCAGGAAACCTCCCTAACATATGGAGAGAGATGGGGCGTTTCCTAAGAGGCTAGGGGTGAGATGAGGAGCGTTCCGTGCAAGTAACAAAACACCTCAATAACTAAAGCAATTTATTCCATGGACAAGGATGACCCCGATACCCCAAAATGGGGGAAGTGAGAATCAAAAATCCCATATATGCAGTATTACTCGCTAGGGGGAATCCCCCCAGGGGCCATTACATAACCATACCATTCCCCAAAAAGAACCAAAAAAGACATAGTTACATAGTATTTGAGGTTGAATAAAGACATTAGTCCATCAAGTCCAACCTATTAGGATCTCATTCTAGGAGTACCCGTACCCCTGTATATTACGGTCCCTTAAGAAATCGTCCAAAAGTTTCTTGAACAATTCCACATTATTTGCTGAAATCACCGCCTGTGGCAGTGAGTTCCAGACCCTAACTGATCTTACTGTGAAGAACCCCTTTCGCCCCTTGTGCTGGAATTTTTTTTCCACCAATTTTAGGTGATGGCCTCTAGTTTTTGTAACGGAGTTAATTTTAAACAGTTTATCGCTAATGTTGCTACCACCATTAAACATTTTGTACATGGAAATCATATCCCCCCTTAATCTCCTCACCTCCAATGTGAACATGTTTAAATTTAGTAGCCTCGTCTCGTAGCTCTGGTCCTCCATACCCCTAATTAGTTTGGTTGCCCTTCGCTGGACTTTTTCCAACTCAAGGACATCTTTTCTTAGTACTGGTGACCAGAACTGGACCGCGTACTCCAGATGAGGTCGAACCAATGATCTATAAAGTGGCAAAATTATAGACTTGTCCCTGCAATACATCCCCTTTTTAATACAGGACAAGACCCTGCTAGCTTTGTTTACAGCAGCCTGGCACTGCAAACTACCTTTCAGTTTGTGGTCTACAATGACCCCCAAATCCTTCTCCATTTCTGACTTCCCCAGCGGCATACCCATAATTGTATAACCCATTTGTTTATTTTTAATTCCAAAGTGCATTACTTTGCATTTATCGACATTAAACCTCATCTGCCACATTAATGCCCACTCCCCTATTTTATCCAGGTCCTCCTGTAATGTTATAGTGTCTAAGTCCGTGTCTATTACCCTCCCTATTTTGGTGTCATCCGCAAACACGGAAATATCGCTGTTAACACCCTCCCCGATGTCATTAATAAATAAGTTGAACAATATGGGACCATAAGCTTGATTCAGAGGAGCACCCCCTCCCCTCTTTGCCAGACTACCAGCTACATAGGTGAGATCATTCGGGCACTCCAGACATCATCCCTCCCCCACAGTAGCCAGCTTCAACATTGGCACAGTAGACAGAGGGAGAGATAGACATGTGTCAGCATAGCAGCCTTGCTCTTTGAAAGAAGATCATCCACTTACCAATAATCATGGCCTTTGCCTCCACCAAAGAGGACTCACAGGTAAATGAATGGCAGAGTGTCCATCTCCAAGATGGCAGTCATGTTACTGTCATATGGCCATGTTCCCAAATTAGGCAAATCTACACCAGGATCCCCCAGAGGGGAAAACAGTGAACTTGTATCTCAAAGGGGGGAAAATACAAGCCCAACATGTCTTCTCACAGAAGGGAAAAGGTACCAGACATACAGTATTGCCTATGTCCTCCTGAAGGAAAGAGGAACCAAGCATACAGCCCCCCATATGTCCTCCCCTGAAGAAAGAGGCTCCAAGCATACAGCCCCCCATATGTCTTCCCCTGAAGAAAGAGGACCCAAGCATACAGCCCCCCATATGTCTTCCCCTGAAGAAAGAGGACCCAAGCATACAGCACCCCATATGTCCTCCTCCTGAAGAAAGAGGACCCAAGCATACAGCACCCCATATGTCCTCCTCCTGAAGAAAGAGGAACCAAGCATACAGCACCCCATATGTCCTCCCCTGAAGAAAGAGAGGACATATGGGGTGGCTCTTTTCACATTTTACATATTTAATCCGACTACACAGACTCCTGCTGCTACTTTTATTCTTCACTTCTTAGGGGAGTGGCGCGAGGTCCTTTGACATAGTTCACGCCATGGAATATGTTGGTGATATACTTGTCAATAATTACCTAAATATTTGGCGTGTGTGTATAAGGGGGCGTGTCTTATATGACGGAGAATCTTGAAGGACAAAGGTTTCTGTAAAACCAGATAGTCGTCATTCTTGACAGTCTTTCCTTGAGATTACATTTTCCCCTCCAGTATCTGTCATTCCCGGAGGCGTTCACACCTGCATACTATTGTCATGTCTCAGTGTTTTATTTCCATACAAGGGGGGGGGCAGTTATTTCTTCTATCCCTCCCCATCCCCCATCCCAAGCCCTGCACATTGCAGGGACAGTCCATCCTATTCTTCTGACATATGACTGTCAATGGATCTTTTCTCTGCAATACAACTTTCCATGGAGAGTATTGAAGATCAGGGCAGACCTCCAAGGACTGGCAGGACCAGTGCAAGGTTTTTTACCTACACATTTTTTGTACCCCCCTGGTGCCCTCAGACAGCTGCCTATGCACCGCACTTGTAGTACATTAACCCTGCCTACCATCCATATTACTACATGTCTGCACCTCGGTACGGGCATGGACGGGAGTAGGGATGCACAGTTACCATTGTTTCTAGACCAAGTACTGATCATTGTCCTCAATTATTCACAGATACCAATTACTGATACCTTTCTAGTGTCATGTGACAGTTTTTCTAAAACAATACAGACTAATGATTTTAGGACAGTGGTGGAGTACCAGGGCCCAGTCACAGCTGCAACCCTAGTAGTTCTGCCACTGAAGAATAATACTATCATCTATAGAGGACTACAAATCTCAACAAAACATTATACAGCAACGCAGAATGGTGTCAGCAATGGAGGACAACAAATCCCAGCAACATATTATACAACACTGCAGAATATCATCAGCTATAAAGCACTACAAATTCCAGCAACACATTATACAGGAATGCAGAAAAGTATATGAATTTGCTGCGTACTCTGTGGTACCGCTCTGCTCCAGGGTGCCCGCCAGATGTCTCGGGTAGAGGGTCTCATAAGGGCAGATGCAGAGGATCGGAGCAGGGACAGATGCACAGTTTTTCTAAAACAATACAGGCAGAGGTTTGGAGCAGGGGCAGATGCAGAGGTTTAGAGCAGGTGCAGATGTGAAGGATCACAGCAGGGGCAGAAGCGGAGGATCACCGCAGGGGCAGATGTGAAGGGTCAAAGCAGGGGCAGATGTGGAGGGTCAAAGCAAGGGCAGATGCGGAGGATCACAGCAGGGGCAGATGTGGAGGTTCAAAGCAGGAGCATATGTGGAGGGTTGCAGCAGGGGCAGATGTGGAGGGTTGCAGCAGGGGCAGATGTGGCAGATCAGTGCAGAGTATAGTAGAAAATGGGATCTGCAATATGGAATAATTATAAATATAAACCTATTAAGCTGATTTGCCAAAAAGGTTATAAACAACTTTACAGAATAAGTTGTCAATGTTGCACCGCGTTATAAGGTAACAAAAGAAGAGCAATTATAAAATCAACATCCTACTCAGTGTATATAAGCTTCAATACATACATTATAGATACATACAGTCATACAACTGCTCTTGAACATGTAACAAATTCTGCTGTTTTGCTGATACTCGCTCCATGGCTCCGAGCGCCAACAATCATCCCACGTTCCAAGTCTGTTACATCGCATTGTTTCCCCGTATCTTCAGAAACAAATCACTTCTACTGTCGTGGTAACCAACCCGCTTCCCTATTTATAATGGTCTGGCCCTCTAGCCACTTCAGCGCCAAGTTATAGCTAATTTGCCTACAAACATCAGGTGGTCATAATGCTCTGGACACTCGGTGTATAATGAATGTAACCAGTGCTTATGAGATATCACAACAGCAGTGTGTAAACAAACACCAAATAGTGATAGTAAAATGTTTAGTGACCAATTCTTCACTAATCACCACAATTCTCCTCGGCTGATCCTTCGGCTCACTTCCACTGCCGGAACTGCTACAGGGCTGCTGTATGGGCTATCCGCAATAGCCAAAGTCACACCCAGAGCAAGGAGAACGGTCTGCCCGCAAATGTAAACAACTGGGCGGAGCCAGCCGCGATGTCACGGCTGCTTCCGCCCAGTTGTTATCATTCAATGACAGCCCAGCGTCCTCAGGTTATTTGACAACAGCAAAATTTGAGGTTATTTGAGGACACTGGGCTGTCATTAAATGACCACTGGGCGGAGCCAGGTATGACATCACATCTGGCTCATCCCAGTTGTTTTAATTTGGCCAACCCATATGATGGGTGCCAGCCAAATCAAAACATATAGGTGAAGCCATTGGTGATGTCACCACTAGCTCCACCCATTGTTTACTTTTTACCGTCACCTGTGATACAGATCATTTTGCAGCGGGTGCGGACGGGTCAGCTGGCTTTTTTTTATTTTGGCGAGTCGCCATCATCGTTGACAACGCTGGATGCCATCATTGATGTGGATTACTTCGTTGGATCAATTTTTTAAAACATTTTTTGAGGTTTTTTTATATTAAAGGAGAACTATGAGGGGGGGGGGGGCTTTTCACTCACCTCATAGTTCTAGCCGACCTGTGACAATGAGAATGTCACAGGGCAGCTCAGTAGATCGGGAGGTGAGCGAACACATACCGGCGTTCGCTCACCTCTTGATCCTGTCACGGCTCTCTGCTGTGACAGGGGAGGGGCTGGATTTCCCACTCCCCACTCCGATCCGCCAGTGCTGACTAGCGGAACAGACGGGGGAGGGGGCGGGTACAGCTGGCTCTGCCCCTTGATAGGCAGAGCCAGCTGTCAGTCACGCAGCTGGGCGGATCCCGGCACAATTGTCGGGATCCGCTTCAGCTGCGGCGTCTCAGCAGTATATAGGGAGCTGTAGCTCGCGGTATACTGAGCCTAGGGTGACGGAAGGACGCTAGTTTGTGTCCTCCCGTTACCCTAAGGAGAACTATGGGGAAAAACACTGACCCCGTAGTTCTCCTTTAAATGACTTTTTCAAAAGTGTGGTGGGGTTTTTTTGCATTTTTATTTAACCCTTCAGTGAATGAGTTGGAGTAACCCTTACTCATTCACAAGGCAGGGAAGCATCTGGGTGCCCCCTTTATTAAAGGAGGTACGCTGATGCAAATAAGCCCCCTGCCCGCAGACCCCCACAACCAAAGTCACAGGACTTATGGGGAAGAGGCCCTTGTCCCCATCGGTAGGGGAACAAAGTGCTTTTCCAGGAGGGACCCAGGAAAAGCACCCACCCTGTGCCGAGGGCATGTGGCCTGGTATGGCAGAGGGGGGCGCTCTCTCTTCCCCCCCTTTCCTGCCCTGCCAGGCCTATGCTCAGATTGAGGTTCTGGTTAGGAATTCTAGGGGGGACCCCACATTTTTGTTTCCCATTTTTTGGGGTGGGGTTCCTCCTTAAAATTCCTACCAGACGTAAAGGGCCTGGTATGACTTTGGATGGGACCCCACACACCTTTTTTTAAACTTGGGGTCCCTCCTAACTTTTACTACCGGACCTAAAGGAGGACCCCACACTGTTTAAAAAAAACTTTTTCTTTGTTTACATTTTCTTTATTCTGCTCGCTACCTCGTAGTTAGCGAGCAGAATAGCCGAGTCTAATGCCGCTCGGCATTATATTCGGCTATTCACTCACTGCCGTGCGTCCCCTATGTGAATATATGAGAATAGGGGCGAACGTCAGCGAGTCAACTGCAGGAGGTTCGGCTGAACTGAAGCCAGCCAATGTTCGGCTGATTTTAGCCGATGTACGGCTTTCGGCTCCCTTCACTTTGGCTCGGTTATTCACTTGGCTGCCGAAGGCCCCTTAGTGTTCATAAAGATCAATCAAACAGTTAATAGTAAATTTCTGTGTTCAATCGCAGTATATCTAAGTGTTGTTCACACGGATCAAACAAATAGTGACCTTCAGTGATAGTCCCAAGGTGTCCGTCTCCCGTTCTGTATATCTTCTATGCATAGGCGTCTCTACAGGGGGGCAAGGGGGGGCAATTTAGATTCCTGTGTCACAAACTTGCATTTTCCTGCAGCAGGAATCCCTAATCTGGCGTGACAGCCGCTGCATGTACACGCCTGCATACCGCATGTAATTGTATGTGAAAGGATTACATGCAGTTACAAAAACAATCACTATCTCTGGATACGCTATCGCGTAACCAGGGATAGTGACAGATTCGCTCACCTCTTGATCCTGTTCACACATGATTACATGCGGTGTGCAAGCGTTTACATGCAGCAGCTGCAGGGGCGTCCCGAGGCTGGGTGACACCCGGAGCGGTAACCGAGTGTCACCCCGCCGAGACGTCACCACGCACGCGCTGCAGCATTCTGAGATCCATCAGTTTGGTGAGAGGCCAATGAGCCAGTGCCTTTCTTCCTTTATTAAGAGCGCTCCAACTAAAAAGGGCCCCAACACTGTCTAGACATTACTAGACCTACTGGCCAGCAATGTAACATATAGGATGGGACTAGACTATAGATGTGAATACCGTGTTTCCCCAAAAATAAGACAGTGTCTTATATTTTTTTCCCCCCAAAAAAACACACTAGGTCTTATTTTTGGGGGATGTCTTATGTTCTACCATAATTTAAATAATAGAGATAAAATATGCTGTGGAGGCTGAGGCACACAGGTGTCACACAGAGCAGAGATATGGAATGTACTGTATCGTACAGTACAGAAGAAGATGGAGAAGGGGAGTGAAAAGATACTGTCACACAGTGCCACAGTACCTGAAGGCTGCAGCTGTCCTGGAGCTCTTCTCTCTGATGCCGTCCCGGGAGCCACCTCGTCGCACGGACCAGTCAGAAGTTCCCTCACCTCCCATGACCTCACTCTGACCCCACTGGCCATGCCGCGCTGTGCCGCTGCCTGCTGGGAAATGTACTTTTTAGCGACAGCTTTCTATGTACTGCAAAAGTCGAGGCAAAAGCCAAACTAGGTCTTATTTTCGGGGTAGGTCTTATTTTTGGTGTAAAAATCACACAAAGAAAGAGCGCTACTACTGTGGAAAGAACTCACGTTTCAGTTGTCAGCATATCGCATGGGAGCTGGTCTAATGTTCATATGGTATCGAGAGTGTTATCAGAAGATAAGTCCAAGTGCTATAATAGATGGTCGTTATCAACATGGACTCAGCTGGCCAGGCTGAGCCGCGGTGGCAGGGACAGGAGGCGGTGTCTGTGCCGGACCGTTCGGGGACTTCAGGGGTCTGTGCGAGCGGTGTGTCCAAACTGTCACGATCGTGCAGAGGGAAATGAGGGGAATGAACAAAGGAAGGTATCCAACTATCGGCGGCTACGGGTTTTCGAGGCTCTGCCTCTTTCTCAAGCCTAAACAAATGGTGCAATGAGGATGGCGGGAGACGTTGCCGGCATTTGAACCTGACAGCTGGGAGGAGTCATCCGCTGTCAGGTAGACCTGATTGGTGAAGGGATCGGTCAGGGGCGGAGACAGGGTATAGGTAGGCACTCCCACTTAAAGGCTGTGCTCGAAGGACTGGGCGTGGATAAAACCAAGCCGGCCCGTAAGGAGAGAGGGTGGGAGGGGAGGAGGCTTATTTTTGGGGTAGGTCTTATTTTCGGGGTAGGTCTTATTTTCGGGGAAACACGGTAGCTCTATTTCTGTTCGAAAAAATCCCATTTGCAGAGTCAGATGTCTGCTATTCAGCATCATTGTTACTAAGACTTTATTAGCCATTTGTTTCCTGGATTATTGTTCATTATACCTCTTTCCTCTTTTACTTGGTTGCAGCTTTTACCTGCTTGAAATCCAGGGCCTCGTCTTTTATTATTAAAATCTATTATATATTATATACATCCCACAAGGTGTGTTGGTGTGACATGGATCTAGTCTGGGCGGTTTATCCTGGTGGGACAGAATAACCCGAAATTCACAGCGGTTCCTGCGGGGGTGAGCTCTACACGGGGGAGAGTACAAGACATGTAGAAGCGATCTGATGTGAATTGAAATGTCTGATCTCTGATAAAAGAGAGGAATAACAATAACAAATCTGAGGAGGATCAGAACATATGAATGGCACAGAATGGATGGAATGACGTCTCACTCACCAAGTCTCATCATGTTTTTGGTTCTTCCTTCAGGACAATTTTCCCATAAAAATCCCATATTGGGGCCATTCCATCTCATTGGTGAAATCCCCAACGTATCAGGATGCTGGGTCCTCGTACATTAGTTTACAGACTTTCTTGTTTGTGCCTCAAGAAATATACAAATGAAGAAACAAAATGACCCAAAACAGAGACAAACTTCACATACAAACAGTGAAAAAAACCTTCAGGTAAAAGTGACATCTTGGTGATGAAGGTGAGACTGTGATTGGTGGCTCCGGGGTAACACAGACAGTTCATATTATGTGATTTGATGACAATATAAAATATTGCTGCAGAGAAAAGTGATTTGGTCTCTGATGATTATATGGCTCCACCATCTCTGTGTAGATGAACATGGAACACGCCCTTTGTTCTCTCTCGTCACTCAGGATTATTCCATAAGAAAGTTCAAAGAGCAATGATGATATGCAAAGTGCAGTAAACCCATCAACCAATCACACTGCAGGAAGTCTGAATGTCATTGTATGACTGATACGGATTCCCGGACATTGTACATTGTTTTCTGTCTTATAAGTCTGACAGAGTTTCATCTTCACACTTCACTCTTCTGCTCTCAGCGATGGAGTCTACTGATCTGGAGGAGAAACTGGAATGTTCCCTCTGTCTGAACATTTATACAGATCCTGTAACCCTGAAATGTGGACACAACTTCTGCAGATGTTGTATTGGTCATTGGCTGGATACACAGGAGGGATCTAGAGGATATTCCTGTCCTCCAATGTATAGAAAAATTCAGGAAACGTCCTGCCCTTAAGAAGAACTTTACTCTGTGCGAAATATTGGCGACCCTCCAGACTACAAAGAGTAAACTGGGCAAAACCGGGGTCCTCTGTACTCAGTGTATTCACACTCCTGTATCTGCTGTGAAATCATGTCTGCTGTGTGAAGCTTCTCTGTGTGACAACCACCTGAGAGTCCACAGCAAGTCACCAGAACACGTCTTATGTGACCTCACCACTTCCCTGGAGAACAGGAAATGCTCCATCCATAAGGAACTACTGAAGTATTACTGCGCTGAGGACTCTGCCTGTATCTGTGTGTCCTGTTGTCTGATTGGAGGACATAAAGGACATGAGATGGAGTCAATGGATGAGGCCTCTGAGAAGAAGAAGAAGAAACTGAGACATGTTCTGCAGAAGCTGATGACAGAGAGAGAGGAGACGGAGAAAAGAGTCCAGAGTCTGGAGGAACACAGGAGGAAAGTACAAGGACAAGCAGCTGGTGAAACAGAGAGAGTCACTGCCCTGCTCAGAGACCTCAGGAGACGCCTGGAAGACCTGGAGAAGAGAATCCTGAGTGACATCTCCGGGGGGGCAGAGCGGACCTCCCTCTACGTGTCGGATATGATGCGGGAGCTGGAAATAAAGAAGGACGAGCTTTCCAGGAAGATGCGTCACATTGAGGAGCTGTGTAACATGACGGATCCACTGACTGTCTTACAGGAATCAGACACAGGTGACTTGTGTGATACTGGGGATGGAGATGATGAGGACAGAGAGAGACATGATAGACTCCTCCATGATGGAGTTGATCTGGATGTGGCTGGGATCTCACACACATTAAACACAGGTTTATCTGATATAATGTCTGGGCTAATTGTACAGGAAGGTCCAGGCACACATGTCTATCCACATTTTAGTACAAAGGACAAAGGTCGCATCATTGCTGAACCATCCAGGCCACGTTCCCAACCCACCTCCACCATACAACGCTCATACCTCCAGGCTGGCGGACATAATATTGGGGCTGTACAGCAAACATGGGGGGTGTCGGGGGTTGCAGACATATTACTTGATGTGCACACAGCTGGTAATAATCTACAGATATCACATGACAGGAAAACTGCATCCTGGTCATCATATCGGAATCGTCCAGTAACTCCAGAGAGATTTCAGTATTCTCAGGTGTTGAGCAGTCGGAGTTTCTCCTCAGGGCGACATTACTGGGAAGTGGATGTCGGGGGGGCAGATGAATGGAGAGTCGGGATGTGTTACCCCAGTATAGAGAGGAGAGGAAGTCAGTCAGTAATTGGATCTAATAAGAAGTCCTGGGGTTTGGTGAGGTGGGGGGGTAATCAGTACTCAGTGAGACATGACAAGAAGGAGATCCGATTTCCCGGCAATGTCTTCAGTAACAGAGTCAGGATAGATCTGGATTATGAGGCCGGGCGGATCTCCTTTTATGATCTGTGTGACCCGATCCAACACCTTCACACCTTCACCACCACCTTCACTGAGCCCCTCCATGCTGGGTTATGGGTATGGGAAGGTTGTATAAAGATATCTGTTAGGAATCAGATGTGAGAAATCTGCCCGGAGATTGGTGACATCACAGGGCGTAGAATCTGATTGGTGGAATACTCAGCCAATAGGAGGAAGCCGTAGACAGGAAATTACATGACTGATTTATAAGGCTTTGCAGGATCCGGGGCTGTCATCTTCATCCTCAACTTTACCCTAAGCCTAAAGAAAAATCCTTCTGATCTGCGTTACTAATGATGAGATGACATCACTAAGTGCTTCTATGCTCATGTTGGGTTCTTTCTAGAATAACAGGCTGACTTGCTGGAATGACTTTACAGAAAGATGTGATTAGAACAAATGGTTGTTCTCCGGATCCTTGGAATGTCTTGTTGTAGAACACAGTGACAGTTGGTCTCCTTGTTCTACAATGAGGTATTTGGGGGTCTGGAGGTGGGACAAGCTGATGAGGTGTTCTGAGATGACAGAAATGAATGTCTCTTGTAATGAATGATGTGCTGCTTGTACAAATTCTTCACTCAGTGATGTCATAGGTCACATGTTTATGTTTGGGACGGTCCTCCATGACAACTGTCCAGGATTGGAGTTCAGATGAAGAGGTCAGATCCTTGGTCCACCCGCCATGTCTAAGGATCTCCGTGTCTTCATCTCTCTACTTTCTCATCTTTACTTTTACTTTGTAACTCTTCTCTTCTAAATAAACTTTCTGAACCTTCACCGTGATCTCAGCTTGTTGGTTTCCTCATCACATCCCACAATATCTTTGTCATGAGTTGTCATAGCGATGGAAAACACGGGGCTGATTTTGGGGACAATCAAGACTTTCAGTATGAAGTAGGGAAGGGTTGAAAGTACTTTATTTTTTGTGGACAGTGTCCTTGTTTGGAGATTTACTTTGACTTCCTATGCCAGAGACACAACAGGAAACAGTCAGCCACTGCAAAGTGAGGGGAAATCCTCTCCTAGTCCATTGTCAACAGAACAGGTGTCCCCTCTATTTCCCTCTATTCCTGTTCTAAGAAAGGATTTCCCATCAGTTTCTGTCTTGGTGATAAAGGTCATCAGAACACACAGAGAGGGTCTTATTCTCCATGTGTCCCTTCATCCTCTCCAGCCGTGCAGAGAAGACATTATCATTGGTGGCCATGATCAAAACCTGAAACATCTTTTCCTTCCATTGTGCCGTCTATGGCCGGCCTTGAGCTCCACCGAACTCCATAACCCAACAGCTCCAACTAATAAAAATCCTGACATAACGTGTCAGCTCAATGAAAACGGCAATCACACCCATAAAACCTCCAGAGTCACATAGAAGATTCAGCACTTATAACGGTGTGACTTCTGATCTCCCCCTTACACTCCCAGAGCTCATCAGGACTCCAAACATCCATCCCACAGTGGTGGCTGAGAGCTCAGTGACACTGGGGGCCACCACTGACAGATCACAGCTCCAGCCCCAGGTATTCCACCTCCCGGCAGACCTCCTGTCACTGGAGATGAGTGAATCTGCCTGAGTTCAGTTCACAGATAAGTGAATCTGTCAGGACTAGTCAGGTGTATCAGGATCTCAGCTGCGGAACTCATAGGGATTAAGGAGGTTAGGGGGAAGGTCAGTGAGCGGCTCCCAATTACACCAAGTGCGGTAGGGAGACCGCACTCATCATCTACTTCCTTAGCCAATTAGGGGGGATGGTCACTGTGAGTAGTGGTTAACAGAACCCGCTCCTGCCGCCAGGAGCACCAATCTGTAACTACTGTGGAATTATATGTATGGCAGCAGAGTTCTTAGGCAGTCTTTTAACCAGCAACGAATACTACCACTATGCAACCATACACAGTCAACTCTTAACAATGACAGCTATAGCACGCGGTGTTAGAACATGCAGGTAAGCGCAGGACAGATATGTATAGCAAGGACTTGGTGATTGGTCTATGGTATTTTACAAGGTAACAGTTAGCACATACAGCAGCAGGATTGGCAAGCACAGGAGCAGGAGACACTGCATAGGCAATTGGATCACAGACAGTTTTCATGCACTTCAACTAGTACACAGTGGCTTTAAATGATTAGTTTGATAGCAGTTCAGATATTGGCAAGATTAGCAAGCACAAGAACACACAACAGTCTCTGAGGCACTTGGGTCAGAGACCCGCGATACTTGCAGTTAGCTGTTTGGATAGCTCTTAGCTCACAGCGGCAGGGGAATCTGGCTTGTCTGAAGGTTCTGCGTGTTCGGATGCGACTGAATTCCGGCTTTCTTTCTTGCAGGTTCTCTGTTCGTCACTCGAGTCTCCAAAACGAGAGAACGCCGAGTAAAGAGCCAGCTGACCCTTTACCCTGGTAGCCGCGCCCCGTGGGAGGAGCCGCCGTGACGTCATGCACGAGACGACACGTCGCTGGAGCGCGGGGACACGCCGGGTAAGTCTGTGACAGAATCTTGCTTGAAGTTCATGAATTTTGTGGTGGACCTCACTGAAGTCTACAGGGGGACAATTCTGTTATTTCATTCTGGCCATTTATAAGGCTAATAAGCAATCAATAGCCATGGGAAGCCGAGCACTACCATGGGGGACATGTACCAATTAGAGATCAGAGAATATGATACTAAATTCTGAGCATTTTCCAGGCTAATGGAGAAGATGTAAAAAAAAGAGACATGGGGAGCCGGGCGCTGCCATGGGGTACATTCAATAAAGAAAACAAAAATAAACAATCCCGATCAGTGTGGAGAGGGTTCATGTAATGTGACTTTGAGGGCTTCATGGGAAAACACCAATCCTTTCTATTACATGTTCAGAAGATGTTATAAAGCTGAATGAGGTGTTACAGAACAGAATGATATTCAGGAATCACCTGAAGGAAAAATTCAGGCAACGCCAGCCAAGAAACATCCACCGTTGTTAGGAGGGAGAGACGAGGCCGGTTTTATCCTGAATTGGAAATTAGAATGTATTTGAGAGACAATAGCCACAAATATTGTACAGTGTCTGTACATTGCAGATCCTGATAGTAGTGAGCGTCAGATGCCATCTGGAGCTGAAAAAGCTTCACTATATGCTTCAGGTTTGGCAACCTGAGCCCCACTTTGTCCTTACTGCAACTCCTCCCATATTTAATGTAAGGTTTCTGGACTGGGTGCTCCCACATTGACATGTTACCACCCTCTAACATTTTCTTATTATTGTCATCTGGAAATTTTTACAATTTGTTTCCTTGTAAGGCCATCTCTGATAAGGTCATGCAAACACGGCCAGGGGTGTCAGTTTGAATGTTTCATAAAATCCACAACCTAAAAAGTGTATTTACACTATTACAGTCAAATTTAATAAAACCCCTCTATATGTTTGTTGTGTGTTCCCATTCACATAGTATGCAAAAAAAAAAAAAAACACTTGTTAATGTGGAAATACGCTTTAAAGTTTCTGTTTGGTGGATCTTGGAGGGAAATGTGACCCCCCCAGTCTGTTCCATGGCATAGCACACTGGGGTGTGCAAAGCAAAAGGAACACTGCCCAGAATTGTATATGGTGAAGAGTTGGTGAACACACAGCCCCTTCCTCATTCCTGACCTGGAAATCCCCCCTGTAACAAAGGTTGAACTCGGCAGACTTGTGTCTTTTTTTCAACCTGACTAACTATGTAACTGTGTAACTGTGTAACTGTGTAACATATTCCCAGCTGCCAACATTTTATATACACAATCTATTTACATATTTCACATTTTGTAAACTTAAGATGGTTTACTTTTCTGTGTAAGGCCGTCCCTGCCCAAGTCAAGCAAACAAGGGCAGGGACAGCAATACAAACTGGGTAACAATATTGGCAGCTGGGAAGGATGATGCTAGAGGGGCCCAACATGTGAAGCCACCACATTTAGTGAGAGACTCTATATCAATCCCCCTTCAGTCCTCCTTGGCCTTTTTCTATCAGTCTCTTTTCTGAGGACATGAGGGGAAGGGAAGGCAGCAGAAATCAAGACAGGACTCCTTCTTCTGGATGCACAGTCCTTCTAGCCGTGAGTAAGTGACTACCTGGCAACACACCGAACCTCAGATGCATATCTTTGTGTTGCCAGGACACTGAGTACACGGTGTCCTGACAACATAACATACCACAGGCAGATTCTTTCTTTCAGCTCTGACTGGGATTGATACACGATTACCTTTCTACAATGATCTTTGTCAGCACAGATGACTTAGCACTCTGAGGTAAATATCTATATATAGTAAAGCAATGTTTTACATATCGGCACCTGCTGGGTTTGTTCTCAATAGTACTACACCGGCTCCATTGTGTTTACTATCCCGGGGACTTTCTGCTGAGGTATTTGTTTATTCTTCCATGGATACAGAGTTTTGTGTTCCTTATGGTGAGCAAATAAACACTTTGAGTGCCGTGTAAACCAGTTTGGAACATTGTATCACATTTATTCCTCTCTCTGAATATTTTTATATCACATACTGGTGAGCGCAGAGGTCTCATATGTGTTTTTTATATTTTCTATAGTGGGATAACAAGGGGTACCCAACATTGGGAAGATTGCAGCCGCCATGTTACAGTGTATATGTGATCTCCGGTTCTCTAAGCTCTGTATATTTTATGACTCTTTCTATACAATCCTACGGCCATAAACTGCCCGCCATTCCCCAGAGTGAAGACTTGAAACTTAAAGCAGCACTCACCACCACCCACCTCACCCTCTCCAGTAAAAACCTTCCCATGCCATGTGTTTGCTGGAGCAGAACAAAAAGTGTCCCCAATCCCCCCACATGCCCAGTTCCTGTAAGCCTACTAGCTGGTAAGAGAAGCCTCTTTTCTCTAGTTCATGGCCTGAGCATGTTACACATTAACCTTTTCCCACCAACGATCACTATTTTGTTACATTTTTTATTACATATAATTTGCAGTTTGACATTTTTTGTGCTAGTTATTTTTTTTATATTTTTCAAATGTATTATTTTTTTTTCTACTAAGACTGCCCCTGCCCTGGTCACAGGAAGGGTTGCCATAGCTGTAGCTAAAGCATTTACAAACAATTATATACATGGACCACTTGTTGGGTGTAAAGGATACGCCACTGACTGGAGGTAGCCCGATATAAGCTGAAGGTACTAGCCCACCCTGTTGCATATGTCAGGTCAGAGAGTGCCTTCAGCAGGGCCAGTAGGGGGATTTGTGACTAAGAAGCTTCCTTATGTTAAAATTAATCAGACTTGGATCATTGAGGACTACCAGGGGCCAGAGTTATGTCCTGGGGGTGCAGGACAATAAGAGGGTAAAGCAGAAGGTAGGCAATGGGGCCCAGGAAGGAGTAAGCCCAGGGTCACAGTGGTAGCAATCTGGTAATCAGAGGTACAGCAAAAGATAATCTAGCACATGGCACAAGGCACAATACGGGTAAGTCCAGGAAGGACCGAACAACAAGTCCCAGCAGACCTCAGCAGAAAAACAGATCTCAGCAGACCTCAACATTACACGGCAGGGAGGAAAAAGTCTCAGCAGGCCTCAGCAGCATACAGTACCATGCAAATGTTTTAGGCAGATGTGACAAGCATAAGGACATGGCAGGAAGGAACAACAGATCTCAGCAGACCTCAGCAGTACATGGCAGGAAGGAACAACAGATCTCAGCAGACCTCAGCAGTACACAGCAAAGAGGAACAACAGATCTCAGCAGACCTCAGCAGTACATGGCAGGAAGGAACAACAGATCTCAGCAGACCTCAGCAGTACACAGCAAAGAGGAACAACAGATCTCAGCAGATCTCAGCAGTACATAGCAGGAAGGAAGAACATATCTCAGCAGACCTCAGCAGTACGCGGCAGCGAGGAAAGATTCCCAGCAGGCTTCAGCAGCATACAGTACCATGCAAATGTTTTAGGCAGATGTGAAAAAATGCTGTAAAGTACAAATACTTTTAAAAATATGTATTTAAAAAAAAATCAATTTACAAAATGCAAACTGAGCGAACAGAAGAAAAATCTAAATCAAATCAATATTTGGTGTGACTACCCTTTGGCTTCAAACCAGCATCAATTCTCACACTTGCACAAAGTCATGGATGTTGTAGGATTAGGGTGCCCATACACTGCGCGATTCTCATACGAGAATCGCGGGAAATCCCGCGATCGTACGAGAATCGTGCAGTGTATGGAAGGCGTGCGACCGTTTCTACTGTACGGTCGCAAGTCTTCCGTCGAACCAGCAGGCTTGAAAACCCGCCGGGAATCGTACGATTCTCGGCGAGTTAGTGGCCTGCTGGTTCGACAACTGCCGAACGGGCCGGTGTGCGCACACGCACACTGACCGTTGGCAGTCATCGTAAGCCCGCCCCTCGTTACAGTCATTGCAAGCCCGCCCCTCGGGTGGGGGGGGGGGCGGGCTTGCGATGATCGAGAGTACGATCTGCCTGTCCAAGATGGGCAGATCGTACGTTTTTTTAATCACTTTACAACCATCGCAAGACTAAGGTCTTGCGATGGTTGTAGAGTGTATGGGCACCTTTAGAGTCAGGTGTATGATTAACCAATTATAACAATCCGGTTGATAATGATCATCAATTACATAGGTAGGCTGAAACACAATCATTAACTGCAACAGATTCAGCTGTGTAGGAGGCTTAAAACAGGGTGAGGAAAAGCCAAACTCTGCTACTAAGGTGAGGTTGTGGAAGACAGTTTCATGTCACAGGTCATATGGCAAGACTGAGCACAGCAACAAGACATAAGGTAGTTATACTGTATCAGCAAGGTCTCCCCCAGGAAAAGATTTCACAGCAGATTGGGGGTTCAGGATGTGCTGTTCAAGCTCTTTTGAAGAAGCACAAAGAAACGGGCAATGTTGAGGACCATAGACACAGTGGTCATCCAAGGAAACTTAATGCAGCAGATGAAAGACACATCATGCTTACTTCCCTTTGACATCAGAAGATGTTTGTATGAATTTCAATTCACAACTAAACGAATCGCACGTCTAAAGTCAAGAAACACTTGTTGTGGCTGGAACATGACTTTGCTGCTCCTTGCCATGATTTGAAGGAGGGCTGGATGTAGGAGGCTGCTGTGGGTTGTCTGGAGGTGGACCAGGATGCATAGCTGTAACATGTTTGTCACTACTGCATTCTGTGCACTTGATGACAACTTTACAGTCTTTAGCAAAATGATCTGAGGAAGCACATCACCTATAACATACTCCAAGTTTCTAGAGAATCTCCCTGCACTCTTATAAAGTATTTTCTCTAAGCCCACAACATTTCTTAAGAGGGTGAGGCTTCTTGTGAATAGGGCACCAAGGATTAGGGTCTTTATCTCTATCACCAGGGGCCTATCTGCCGCGAGGCAAACAAGGTGTTTGCCTCGGGCGGCAGATTCCAGGTGGGTGGCAAAAATGCCGCCCCCCAAAACATTTAGGCAGACGGGCTGCACAGAATCCGGCAGCCTGGCTGCCTAATTAGAACAGGGAAGAAGCGGCGGGCGGGGGATCAGGAGGAGATGAGGACGTAGCGTCTGCAGGCAGGGGGCGGTGACAGAGGAGATGGGGTGGAGATGAAAGAGGCGGGGTGATGGCAGAGGAGGCAGGGGCCCAAGGACTGCAACGGAGGAGGCGGGGCAAAGATGGCGATGGAGGAGGCGGGAGGCGTCGCCGAGGCTCCAGCCACGCAGCGAAGCTCCGACGATTGGGCGTGGAGGCAGCGGAGGAGGCTGGGTTTCCCGTGCCAGGTAGGAAGATGACTGTGCTGGCAGGGCATAGATTCGTGCTGGGCTGTGCATAGATTCAGGGTCTCTGCAGGATCTGTGGGGGGCTTTGCAGGATCTGTGGGGGGCTTTGCGCGACCCGTAGGGGGCTCTGCAGCCTGAAAAACCCACCACAGATCCTGCACAGCCCCCCACGAGATCTGGCAGACTGCAGAGTCTCAGGGGGTCTCTACAGAATCTGTGGGGGGCTTTGCCGGGTCACAAGGGGGCTTTTCAGAATCTGTAGGGGGCTATGCAGCCTGCAAAGCCCACCACAGATCTGGCACTGCCCCCCTGTGATCTGGCAGACTGAAGGGTCTCAAGGGGTCTCTGCAGGATCAGTGGGGGGCATTGCCGGGTTTCAGGGGGGCTTTGCAGGATCTTAGGGGGATCCATAGGGGGTTTTGCAGCCTGCAAAGCCCACCACAGATCCTGCACAGCCCCCCTTAGATCCTGAAGGGTCTCTGCAGGATCTGTGGGGGGCTTTGCAGGGTCCATAACAGGGGGTTCCGCAGCCTGCAAAGCCCACCACAGATCCTGCACAGTCCCCCTGAGATCCTGCAGACTACAGGGTCTCAGCAGGATCTGTAGGGGGCTTTGCAGGATCTGTGGGGGGCTTTGCAGGATCCGTAGGGGGGTCTACAGCCTGCAAAGCCCACCTCAGATCATGCACAGCCCACCTGAGATCCGGCAGACTGCAGGGTCTCAGCAGGATATGTGGGGAGCTTTGCAGGATCCGTAGGGTGCTCTGCCTCCTGCAAAGCCCACCACAGATCCTGCA